>NW_026891265.1:60000-146961 GCF_015708825.2 Lethenteron reissneri | reverse complement strand
ACGACGCACGACCTCCAGCCCACGCGGTTGCTCGCGTTGCACCGGTACAGCCCCGAGTGGCTAACACTCACGTCCCTGATGCGCAGCGTTCCTCCTGCGCTCAACAAGCGGAAATATCCCACCGCCCTCCTGTGGGTCTCTATGCGAGACTATGGGTCTCTGTGTGAGTCTGTGGGTCTCTATGCGAGACTATGGGTCTCTGTGTGAGTCTGTGGGTCTCTGTGTGAGACTATGGGTCTCTGTGTGAGACTATGGGTCTCTGTGTGAGTCTGTGGGTCTCTGTGTGAATCTGTGGGTCTCTGTGTGAGTCTATGGGTCTCTGTGTGAGACTCTGGGTCTCTGTGTGAGTCTGTGGGTCTCTGTGTGAGACTCTGGGTCTCTGTGTGAGTCTATGGGTCTCTGTGTGAGACTCTGGGTCTCTGTGTGAGTCTGTGGGTCTCTGTGTGAGACTCTGGGTCTCTATTAGAGTCTATGGGTCTCTGTGTGAGTCTATGGGTCTCTGTGTGAGTCTGTGGGTCTCTATGTGAGTCTATGGGTCTCTATGGGTCTCTATGCGACACTACGGGTCTCTATGTGAGTCTATGGGTCTCTATGCGAGACCACGGGTCTCTGTGTGAGTATATGGGTCTCTGTGTGAGTCTATGGGTATCTGTGTGAGTCTATGGGTCTCTGTGTGAGTCTATGGGTATCTGTGTGAGTCTGTGGGTCTCTGTGTGAGTCTGTGGGTCTCTGTGTGAGTCTATGGGTCTCTGTGTGAGTCTGTGGGTCTCTGTGTGAGTCTATGGGTCTCTGTGTGAGTCTATGGGTCTCTGTGGGAGTCTGTGGGTCTCTGTGTGAGACTATGGGTCTCTGTGTGAGTCTATGGGTCTCTGTGTGAGTCTATGGGTCTCTGTGCGAGTCTATGGGTCTCTGTGCGAGTATATGGGTCTCTGTGGGAGTCTGTGGGTCTCTGTGTGAGACTATGGGTCTCTGTGTGAGTATATGGGTCTCTGTGTGAGTCTATGGGTCTCTGTGAGTATATGGGTCTCTGTGTGAGTCTATGGGTCTCTATGTGAGTCTATGGGTCTCTGTGTGAGTCTGTGGGTCTCTGTGTGAGTCTGTGGGTCTCTGTGTGAGACTATGGGTCTCTGTGTGAGTCTATGGGTCTCTGTGTGAGTCTATGGGTCTCTGTGCGAGTATATGGGTCTCTGTGTGAGTCTATGGGTCTCTATGTGAGTCTATGGGTCTCTATGTGAGTCTATGGGTCTCTGTGTGAGTCTGTGGGTCTCTGTGTGAGTCTGTGGGTCTCTGTGTGAGTCTGTGGGTCTCTGTGTGAGACTCTGGGTCTCTATTATAGTCTATGGGTCTCTGTGTGAGTCTGTGGGTCTCTATGTGAGTCTATGGGTCTCTATGTGAGTCTATGGTCTCTATGTGAGTCTATGGGTCTCGTGTGAGTCTGTGGGTCTCTGTGTGAGTCTGTGGGTCTCTGTGTGAGACTGTGGGTCTCTGTGCGAGTATATGGGTCTCTGTGTGAGTCTATGGGTCTCTGTGTGAGTCTATGGGTCTCTGTGCGAGTATATGGGTCTCTGTGTGAGTCTATGGGTCTCTGTGTGAGTCTGTGGGTCTCTGTGTGAGTCTATGGGTCTCTATGTGAGTCTATGGGTCTCTATGTGAGTCTATGGGTCTCTGTGTGAGTCTGTGGGTCTCTATGTGTGTCTGTGGGTCTCTTGGGTGTCTGTGCGAGTATATGGGTCTCTGTGTGAGTCTATGGGTCTCTATGTGAGTCTATGGGTCTCTGTGTGAGACTATGGGTCTCTATGGGTCTCTGTGTGAGTATATGGGTCACTGTGTGAGTCTGTGGGTCTCTATGAGAGTCTATGGGTCTCTGTGTGAGTCTATGGGTCTCTGTGTGAGTCTGTGGGTCTCTATGTGAGTATATGGGTCTCTGTGTGAGTCTATGGGTCTCTATGGGAGTCTATGGGTCTCTGTGTGAGACTGTGGGTCTCTATGCGAGTCTATGGGTCTCTATGTGAGTCTATGGGTCTCTGTGTGAGACTATGGGTCTCTGTGTGAGTCTGTGGGTCTCTGTGTGAGTCTATGGGTCTCTATGTGAGTCTATGGGTCTCTATGAGAGTCTATGGGTGTCTGTGCGAGTCTATGGGTCTGTGTGAGTCTATAGGTCTCTATGCGAGTCTATGGGTCTCTGTGTGAGTCTGTGGGTCTCTATGCGAGTCTATGGGTCTCTGTGTGAGTCTATGGGTCTCTATGTGAGTCTATGGGTCTCTATGTGAGTCTGTGGGTCCCTGTGTGAGTCTGTGGGTCTCTGTGTGAGTCTATGGGTCTCTGTGTGAGTCTATGGGTCTCTGTGTGAGTCTATGGGTCTCTATGCGAGTCTATGGGTCTCTATGTGAGTCTATAGGCCTCTATGTGAGTCTATGGGTCTCTGTGTGAGACTATGGGTCTCAGTGTGAGTCTATGGGTCTCTATGTGAGTCTATGGGTCTCTATGAGAGTCTATGGGTCTCTATGAGAGTCTATGGGTCTCTGTGTGAGACTATGGGTCTCTGTGGGAGTCTATGGGTCTCTATGTGAGTCTATGGGTCTCTATGAGAGTCTATGGGTCTCTGTGTGAGTCTATGGGTCTCTGTCGGAGTCTATGGGTCTCTGTGGGAGTCTATGGGTCTCTGTGTGAGAATATGGGTCTCTATGTGAGTCTAAGGGTCTCTATGTGAGTCTATGGGTCTCTATGAGAGTCTATGGGTCTCTATGCGAGTCTATGGGTCTCTATGTGAGTCTATAGGCCTCTATGTGAGTCTATGGGTCTCTGTGTGAGACTATGGGTCTCAGTGTGAGTCTATGGGTCTCTATGTGAGTCTATGGGTCTCTATGAGAGTCTATGGGTCTCTATGAGAGTCTATGGGTCTCTGTGTGAGACTATGGGTCTCTGTGGGAGTCTATGGGTCTCTATGTGAGTCTATGGGTCTCTATGAGAGTCTATGGGTCTCTGTGTGAGTCTATGGGTCTCTGTCGGAGTCTATGGGTCTCTGTGGGAGTCTATGGGTCTCTGTGTGAGAATATGGGTCTCTATGTGAGTCTAAGGGTCTCTATGTGAGTCTATGGGTCTCTATGAGAGTCTATGGGTCTCTATGAGAGTCTATGGGTCTCTATGTGAGTCTATGGGTCTCTATGTGAGTCTAAGGGTCTCTATGTGAGTCTATGGGTCTCTATGTGAGTCTATGGGTCTCTATGTGAGACTATGGGTCTCTATGTGAGTCTATGGGTCTCTATGAGAGTCTATGGGTCTCTATGAGAGTCTATGGGTCTCTGTGTGAGTCTATGGGTCTCTGTGTGAGTCTATGGGTCTCTATGCGAGTCTATGGGTCTCTATGGGTCTCTATGTGAGTCTATGGGTCTCTGTGTGAGTCTGTGGGTCTCTATGTGAGTCTATGGGTCTCTATGAGAGTCTATGGGTCTCTATATGAGTCTATGGGTCTCTGTGTGAGTCTATGGGTCTCTGTGTGAGTCTGTGGGTCTCTATGTGAGTCTATGGGTCTCTATGCGAGTCTATGGGTCTCTATGGGTCTCTATGTGAGTCTATGGGTCTCTGTGTGAGTCTGTGGGTCTCTATGTGAGTCTATGGGTCTCTATGAGAGTCTATGGGTCTCTGTGTGAGTCTGTGGGTCTCTATGTGAGTCTATGGGTCTCTATGAGAGTCTATGGGTCTCTGTGTGAGTCTGTGGGTCTCTATGTGAGTCTATGGGTCTCAACAGTCATCGTCGTCGTCATCATCATCATCGTCGTCGTCGTCATCATATCATCATCATCGTCATCATCATCATCGTCGTCGTCGTCATCATCATCATCATCGTCCATCATCGTCGTCGTCGTCATCATCGTCGTCATCATCGTCGTCATCATCGTCATTATCGTCATCATCATCGTCATCATCGTCATCGTCGTCATCATCGTCATCATCATCATCGTCATCATCATCATCATCATAGCCATCATCATCATCATCGTCGTCATCATCATCATCATCGTCATCATCATCATCATCGTCATCATCGTCATCATCGTCATCATTGTCATCATCATCGTCATCATCATCACCGTCACAGGTGGCACCCACTCAGCACGGACGGTAATGGCTCCTCTGCGCCGCCCTTGCTCCACTCGTAGCAGATGGGCGACGTCCCCTCTGCGGACTGGCACTGCAGCGACAGCTCCTTGCCCTGCTGCGCCGAACCGTTCACCACGCAGACTGGCTGGGTCGGCTTCACTGCACCAGGTGGGAGAGTGGGTGGGTGGGTGGGGGGGGTGCAGGAGCAAGGGGTCACAACAGTTCCAAGCGCTCATATTCTTGGGTTGTTTCGGTAAAGTCACGTGGGTAAAAAAAATTAAATAAATAAAAAGTAAAATAAAAATAAAATAAAAATCACGACAAAAAAAATGTACCCGTAAAAACAAAGTTTTTCACTCTAAATCCTTTATATGCGTGGCGGCTAGAGTCCTCTCGTCCTCTGGCTTGAGATGGCTGCCACCTATGGGTCACATGATTGTCTGCCAGTATTAAGCAATTGGTAATTAAATATTTAATTTGTTTTCCCTAAACAGTGTAAAATTTTGGGAATTTTTTTCACGAAAATTCATTGTCACGCACAACGAGTCTGTGTGCAAATGTCAGCTCGATTGGATCACGGGAAGTGGGTTAAAAAACGACCGAAAGATTTGCACGGTCGTAAGCAAGCAAGCAAGTGAACTTAATATAAAGGATTTAATAAAACATAATAAAATAATTCTCACGACGTTTCGGCCACAACGCAAGCAGCCGTCCTCAGGTGGAGACCAGGTCTGTCGAGGCGACAGAGTCTGAATGAAACAGCACACGTGCTTGGAGCGTGTATATATAAGCTGGGCGCCCAGCTTATATATATATGCTCCAAAGAACCAAGAAGATGAATCCCTGCAGTCACGAAAGAAGCTTTAAATCGAAATAAAAATCACAACGTTTCGGAGGCAAACACAAGCTTCCGTCTTCAGGTGGAACCGTCACAGCAAGCGCTTGCTTTTATTAATTTTACATTTTTTTCCTATCTTCTTGGTTCTTTCGGTAAAGTCACGTAGAAGGGAAGAAATAAATTATTGTGTTTATTTTTATTATTTTATTTATTACTTCCCTTCTACGTGACTTTACCGAAAGAACCAAGAAGATGAATCCCTGCAGTCACGAAAGAAGCTTTAAATCGAAATAAAAATCACGACGTTTCGGAGGCAAACACAAGCTTCCGTCTTCAGGTGGAACCGTCACAGCAAGCGCTTGCTTTTATTAATTTAACATTTTTTTCCTATCTTCTTGGTTCTTTCGGTAAAGTCACGTAGAAGGGAAGAAATAAATTATTGTGTTTTATTTTATTATTTATTTATTACTTCCCTTCTACGTGACTTTACCGAAAGAACCAAGAAGATGAATCCCTGCAGTCACGAAAGAAGCTTTAAATCGAAATAAAAATCACGACGTTTCGGAGGCAAACACAAGCTTCCGTCTTCAGGTGGAACCGTCACAGCAGGCGCTTGCTTTATTAATTTTACATTTTTTTCCTATCTTCTTGGTTCTTTCGGTAAAGTCACGTAGAAGGGAAGTAATAAATTATTGTGTTTTATTTTTATTATTTTATTTATTACTTCCCTTCTACGTGACTTTACCGAAAGAACCAAGAAGATGAATCCCTGCAGTCACGAAAGCTTTACATCGAAATCTACGTGACTTTGCCGAAAAAACCTAACAATATGAATACTTGCAGTCAACGAAAGCTTCAAATCTAGAGTCCCAAGTGCTCTCTGTTGCGCGCGGTTTCGCGCGGTTGCTCTCGTGACGGGCGCACGTACAACGGGAAGACACTGGGGCTGTACAATTATTTTTTAATCATCTCGGTGGAAAACTAATTTCTTTACACGTTTAATACAACAGGTCCCTGCGGGGTGGGCTGGTAGGAACGAACAACCAAAGAATATAAACATAATGTAACGTTACACTTGTTTAGCCAGGAAAGCCTCACTGAGTCTAAAGGTTTTTGTAGGGTCCTGCCAAGTGTTTGCAGTAGGGGGCGATGTTGCTACACCTAATCGGACGATACGAAGGGAGAGTTTGAGGCCTAGTTCTAGGCTTCAGGCCTAGCTGTAGGCTTTAGGCCGCTGTGAGTTAATTTTTAATTTAAATGTTTTAATTATTTATGTAAAAGCTTTAGATTTAAATGTTTCTATTTAAAAACATGAGGGAATGTAACATTGTTAAACATTAACTCCCTTTCACACACGCGGGGGTACGATACGAAGGGAGAGTTTGAGGACTAGTCTAGGCTTTAGGCCGAGCTGTAGGCTTTAGGCCGCTGTGAGTTAATTTTTAATTGAAATGTTTTAATTAAAAACTATCTCAGGGAATTATAAGGGAATGTTACACTTGTTTAGCCAGGAAAGCCTCACTGAGTCTAAAGGTTTTTGTAGGGTCATGCCAAAGTGTTTGCAGTAGGGGGCGATGTTGCTACACGGACGGACAGACGGACGGACGATACAATCTATTGTAGGCTGGTTCACTTCGCTCCTACCAGTAAAATATCAGTTCAACACGTACGTAGTAGGAGGCTTTCGCGACCGATATCATCCGTAAGAGGTTTTTAGGTGAGATCGCGTAAATATTAAAACCCTCCACCACCCGGCACGGCCAACTAGTGAGGGTTGTCACGTAAACACAACGTGACAATTCGTCACTAGCAGCACTAGTGTGTAGTGTATAGTGTAGTGTGTAGTGTATAGTGTAGTGTATAGTGTAGTGTGTAGTGTATAGTGTGTAGTGTAGTGTATAGTGTAGTGTGTAGTAGTGTGTAGTGTATAGTGTAGTGTATAGTGTAGTGTATAGTGTAGTGTGTAGTGTAGTGCAGTGTATAGTGTAGTGTATAGTGTAGTGTATAGTGTAGTGTGTAGTGTAGTGTATAGTGTAGTGTGTAGTGTAGTGTGTAGTGTAGTGTATAGTGTAGTGTATAGTGTAGTGTATAGTATTGTATAGTGTAGTGTATAGTGTAGTGTATAGTGGAGTGTATAGTGTAGTGTATAGTGTAGTGTATAGTGTAGTGTGTAGTGTATAGTGTAGTGTATAGTGTAGTGTATAGTAGTGTATAGTGTAGTGTAGTGTGTAGTAGTGTATAGTGTAGTGTATAGTGTAGTGTGTAGTGTAGTGTAGTGTGTAGTGCGTATAGTAGTGTGTAGTATAGTAGTGTATAGTGTAGTGTATAGTGTAGTGTATAGTGTAGTGTATAGTAGTGTAGTATACAGTAGTGTAGTGTATAGTGTAGTGTATAGTAGTGTATAGTGTGGTGTATAGTGTAGTGTATAGTGTAGTGTACTAGTACAGCACTAGTGTATAGTGTAGTGTATAGTGTAGTGTATAGTGTAGTGTATAGTAGTGTAGTGGCATAGTAGTGTATAGTGTAGTGTATAGTGTAGTGTATAGTGTAGTGTAGAGTGTAGTGTATAGTGTAGTGTATAGTGTAGTGTATAGTAGTGTATAGTGTAGTGTATAGTGTAGTGTATAGTAGTGTATGTGTAGTGTATAGTGTAGTGTATAGTAGTATATAGTGTAGTGTATAGTAGTGTATAGTGTAGTGTATAGTGTAGTGTATAGTAGTGTATAGTAGTGTATAGTGTAGTGTATAGTGTAGTGTATAGTAGTGTATAGTGTAGTGTATAGTGTATAGTGTAGTGTGTATAGTAGTGTATAGTGTAGTGGCATAGTAGTGTATAGTGTAGTGTATAGTGTATAGTGTAGTGTATAGTGTAGTGTGTAGTGTATAGTGTAGTGTATAGTGTAGTGTATAGTGTGTAGTGTATAGTGTAGTGTGTAGTGTAGTGTATAGTGTATAGTAGTGTATAGTGTAGTGTATAGTAGTGTAGTGTATAGTGTAGTGTATAGTGTAGTGTATAGTGTAGTGTATAGTGTATAGTAGTGTATAGTGTAGTGTATAGTCTAGTGTATAGTGTAGTGTGTATAGTAGTGTATAGTAGTGTAGTGTATAGTAGTGTATAGTGTAGTGTATAGTGTAGTGTATAGTAGTGTAGTGGCATAGTAGTGTATAATGTAGTGTATAGTGTAGTGTATAGTGTAGTGGCATAGTAGTGTATAGTGCAGTGTATAGTGTAGTGTACAGTAGTGTATAGTGTAGTGTTAGTGTAGTGTATAGTGTAGTGTATAGTAGTAGTGTATAGTGTAGTGTATAGTAGTGTATAGTGTAGTGTATAGTGTATAGTAGTGTATAGTGTAGTGTATAGTAGTGTATAGTGTAGTGTATAGTGTATAGTAGTGTAGTGTATAGTAGTATAGTGTATAGTGTATAGTGTAGTGTATAGTAGTGTATAATGTAGTGTATAGTAGTGTATAGTGTAGTGTATAGTGTAGTGTGTAGTAGTGTATAGTGTAGTGTATAGTATTGTATAGTGTAGTGTATAGTGTAGTGTAGTAGTAGTGTATAGTGTAGTGTATAGTGTAGTGTATAGTGTAGTGTATAGTGTAGTGTACTAGTACAGCACTAACCGGTGTGTTGGAGAGCAAAGCCACAACATTTACAATCCGAGTTCGACGCGCTCTGTGCGCTACGGTACGAAAGAAGTTCAACGTACAATTCGCAGAGACCCACAACACCCAGACCCAGAGACCCGCAGAGACCCACAGAGACCCACAGAGACCCACAGAGCCCACAGAGACACTCACAGAGACCCACATAGACCCGCAGAGACCCACAGAGACCCACAGAGACACTCACAGAGACCCACAGAGACCCACAGAGAGCCGCAGAGACCCACAGAGACACTCACAGAGACCCACAGAGACACTCACAGAGACCCACATAGACCCGCAGGCACAGAGACCCACAGAGACCCAAAGAGAACCACAGAGACCCACAGGCACAGAGACACTCACAGAGACCCACAGAGACCCACAGAGAACCGCAGAGACCCGCAGGCACAGAGACACTCACAGAGACCCACAGAGACCCACAGAGACACTCACAGAGACACTCACAGAGACCCACAGAGACACTCACAGAGACCCACAGAGACCCACAGAGACCCGCAGAGACCCACAGAGACACTCACAGAGACCCACACGTGCGTGTGCGTGTGCGTGCGTGCGTGTGCGTGAGTGTGCGTGAGTGTGCGTGCGTGTACGTGCGTGTGCGTGCGTGTGCGTGCGTGTATGTGAGTGTGCGTGCGTGTGCGTGAGTGTGCGTGCGTGTATGTGCGTGTACGTGCGTGTACGTGCGTGTACGTGCGTGTGCGTGAGTGTGCGTGCGTGTGCGTGCGTGTATGTGAGTGTGCGTGCGTGTGCGTGAGTGTGCGTGCGTATGTGCGTGTACGTGCGTGTGCGTGCGTGTGCGTGCGTGTACGTGGTGTACGTGCGTGTACGTGCGTGTGCGTGAGTGTGCGTGCGTGCGCGTGCGTGTGCGTGCGTGTACGTGCGTGTACGTGCGTGTACGTGCGTGTACGTGAGTGTGCGTGCGTGTGCGTGAGTGTGCGTGCGTGTACGTGAGTGTGCGTGCGTGTGCGTGCGTGTACGTGCGTGTACGTGCGTGTGCGTGCGTGTGCGTGCGTGTACGTGAGTGTGTGTGCGTGAGTGTACGTGCGTGTACGTGCGTGTGCGTGCGTGTGCGTGAGTGTACGTGCGTGTGTGCGTGAGTGTGCGTGAGTGTACGTGCGTGTACGTGCGTGTGCGTGCGTGTGCGTGTACGTGCGTGTACGTGCGTGTGCGTGCGTGGCGTGTACGTGCGTGTACGTGCGTGTGCGTGCGTGTGCGTGCGTGTACGTGCGTGTACGTGCGTGTGCGTGCGTGTACGTGCGTGTGCGTGCGTGTGCGTGTACGTGCGTGTACGTGCGTGTACGTGTACGTGCGTAACATGCGTGTACGTGCGTGTACGTGCGCGCGCGTGTGTACGTGCGTGTACGTGCGTGTGTGCGTGCGTGCGTACATTACGTGCGTGCGTATACATGCGTGCGTGTACGTGCGTGCGTGCACGTGTGTCTGCGTGCGTACGTGTACGTGCGTGTACGTGCGTGCACGTGCGTGCGTGTACGTGGTGCGTGTACGTGCGTGTACGTGCGTGCACGTGCGTGC
The DNA here is from genome assembly GCF_015708825.2 of Lethenteron reissneri. Lineage (NCBI taxonomy): Eukaryota > Metazoa > Chordata > Hyperoartia > Petromyzontiformes > Petromyzontidae > Lethenteron > Lethenteron reissneri. Next base: position 136,821 of record NW_026891265.1, on the reverse strand, counting down.
GTGTACGTGCGTGTACGTGCGTGCGTACGTGTACGTGCGTGTGCGTGCGTGTGCGTGCGTGTACGTGCGTGTACGTGCGTGTACGTGCGTGTACGTGCGTGTACGTGTACGTGCGTATACATGCGTGTACGTGCGTGTACGTGCGTGTACGTGCGTGTACGTGTACGTGCGTATACATGCGTGTACGTGCGTGTACGTGCGTGTGACGTGCGTGTAGGTGCGTGTGCGTGCGTGCGTACGTGTACGTGCGTGCGTATACATGTGCATGTACGTGCGTGCACGTGTGTCTGCGTGCGTACGTGTACGTGCGTGCGTGTACGTGCGTGCGTGTACGTGCGTGCACGTGTGTCTGCGTGCGTACGTGTACGTGCGTGCGTATACATGCGTGCGTGTACGTGCGTGCGTGCACGTGTGTCTGCGTGCGTACGTGTACGTGCGTGCGTGTACGTGCGTGTGCGTGCGTGTACGTGCGTGCGTGTACGTGCGTGTACGTACGTGCGTGTACGTGCGTGCGTGTACGTGCGTGCGTGTACGTGCGTGTACGTGCGTGCGTGCGTGTACGGCGTGTACGTGCGTGTACGTACGTGCGTGTACGTGCATGCGTGTACGTGCGTGTACGTGCGTGCGTGTACGTGCGTGTGCGTGCGTGTACGTGCGTGTACGTACGTGCGCGTGCGTGTACGTGCGTGCGTGTACGTGCGTGTACGTGCGTGTACGTGCGTGTACGTGCGTGCGTGTACGTGCGTGTACGCGCGTACGTGTACGTGCGTGTACGTGCGTGCGTGCACGCACGTATACGTGCGTGCGCGTGCGTGCGTGTGCGTACGTGTACGTGCGTGTACGTGCGTGCGTGTACGTGCGTGTACGTGCGTGTACGTGCGTGTGCGTGCGTGTGCGTGCGTGTACGTGCGTGTACGTGCGTGCGCGTGCGTGTGCGTGCGTGTGCGTGCGTGTACGTGCGTGCGTGTGCGTGCGTGTGCGTGCGTGTGCGTGCGTGTACGTGCGTGTATGCGTGCGCGTGCGTGCGTGTGCGTGCGTGTACGTGCGTGTACGTGCGTGTGCGTGTGCGTGAACGTGCGTGCGCGTGCGTGCGTGCGCGTGCGTGTACGTGCGTGTACGTGCGTGTGCGTGTGCGTGAACGTGCGTGCGCGTGCGTGCGTGTACGTGCGTGCGGTGTGTGCGTGCGTGCGCGTGTGTGCGTGCGTGTACGTGCGTGCGTGCGTGTACGTGCGTGCACGTACGTGCGTGTACGTGCGTGCGTGCGCGTGCGTGTACGTGCGTGCGTGCACGTGCGAGCGTGCGCGTGCGTGTACGTGCGTGCGTGTACGTGCGTGTACGTGCGTGTACGTGTACGTGCGTGCACGCGTGCGTGCGGTGTGTACGTGCGGTGTGTGCGTGCGCTCGTCACCCAGCACGATGAGCTTGACGGACACCTGCTGGATGAAAGCGCCGAACTTGACTTTGCACGTGTAGAAGCCGTAGTCTCGCGTCTGCACCCCGACGATCTCCAGCGACGCGTCCCGCCGCGTCACGTTGCGGGCGAAGCGCATGCGGGACGCGTACTCCGGGTAGACGTGCTCCACGCCCCTGACGTACGTGGCCAACGGGGATAGGGGGACGGACAACAAGTAACCCGTAAACACAAAGTTGTTCACTATAAATCCTTTATATGCGTGGCGTCGGCTAGAGTCCTCTCGTCCTCTGGCTTGAGATGGCTGCCACCTATGGGTCAGGTGATTGTCTGCCACCATTAAGCAATTGGTAATTACATATTTAATTTGTTTTCCCTAAACAGTGTAAAATTTTTGATACATTTTTCACGAACATTAATTGTCACGCACAACAAGTCTGTGTAGCAAAATGTCAGCTCGATTGGATCACGGGAAGTGGGTTAAAAAACGACCGAAAGATTTGCACGACGTGTCCGAGAGAGAGAGAGAGAACGCGTCCAGCGCGGAGACGGAGCCGCGAGACTTTGTGTCGTCAAGGTGCGGAACGGGTCGTTGTTGTTGTTGTCGTTGTGGTCGCACTGCACGATTGAGAGAGGTGGTGGTGGTGGTGGTGGTGGCGGCGGTGGTGGCGGTGATGGTGGTGATGGGGTGGCGGTGGTGGCGGTGATGGGCGGCGGTGGTGGTAGTGGTGGCGGTGGTGGCGGCGGGGTGGTGGCGGCGGTGGTGGTGGTGGCGGCGGTGGTAGCGGTGGCGGTGGCGGCGGTGGTGGTGGGTGGCGGTGGCAGCGGTGGCGGTGGTGGCGGTGGTGGCGGCGGCTTTCATCCAGCAGTGACACAAGCAGCTCAGCACATTCTCTGCGTGTGCGATGGGTTCTCTGTCTCTCTCTCACTCACATGGATGTTGGTGGTGGGCATCTGCATGAACCACTCCACGTCCAGGTGTTCAGTGGGCGCCGGATCGACCGTCCAGGTGCAGCCCAGCAGCACCGTCTCGCCCTCCGCTTTCTCTACCCACGAGACGGCTGCCAAGGGGAGGGGGGGTGGTGGTGACACGGTTGTGAAGTAATGTCTTCAAGAGTCACGTAAATGTTTTTGTGTTTCTCTGTTAGCGCCACAAACACGTCGGAGTTGTGGTAGATTTACCCGCACAGGCTCACTCAGAGAAGCATAGACTCACACAGAGACCCGTAGACTCACACAGAGACCCTAAACTCACACAGAGACCCACAGACTCCACAGAGACCCCTAGACTCACACATGTACCCATTGACTCACTCAGAGAAGCATAGACTCACACAGTGACCCGTAGACTCACACAGAGACCCACAGACTCACACGACCCACAGACTCACACAGATACCCATAGATCACACAAAGACCCACAGACTCACAGAGACCCATAGACTCACACAGAGACCCATAGACTCAGAGACACACAGACTCACACTATACCCACAGACTCACACAGAGACCCATATACTCACACAGAGACCCATAGACTCACACAGAGACCCATATACTCACACAGTGACCCATATACTCACACAGTGACCCATATACTCAGAGACCCACAGACTCACACAGTGACCCATATACTCACACAGAGACCCATAGACTCACACAGAGACCCATAGACTCACACAGAGACCCATATACTCACACAGAGACCCATAGACTCACACAGAGACCCATAGACTCACATAGAGACCCACAGACTTACCAGACACCCGTAGACTCACACAGAGACCCACACACTCACACAGAGACCCATAGACTCACACAGAGACCCACAGACTCACACAGAGACCCACAAACTCACACAGAGACCCACAGACTCACACAGAGACCCCCAGACTCACACAGAGACCCACAGACTCACACAGAGACCCATAGACTCACACAGAGACCCACAGACTCACACAGAGACTCACAGACTCACACAGAGACCCACAGACTCACACAGAGACCCATAGACTCACACAGAGACCCATAGACTCACATAGAGACCCACAGACTTACACAGACACCCGTAGACTCACACAGAGACCCACACACTCACACAGAGACCCATAGACTCACACAGAGACCCACAGACTCACACAGAGACCCACAAACTCACACAGAGACCCACAGACTCACACAGAGACCCACAGACTCACACAGAGACCCACAGACTCACACAGAGACCCATAGACTCACACAGAGCCCACGACTCACACAGAGACTCACAGACTCAACAGAGACCCACAGACTCACACAGAGACCCATAGACTCACACAGAGACCCCAGACTCACACAGAGACCCACAGACTCACACAGAGACCCATACCCAGGCGCTAACCACTGCACCACCGCTCCCCGTCACCGCAGCAGCTCGTGTGCCAGGCTAGGTTCACTTTGAGACATCGAACCCCCTCACAACAGATCCGCACCGCCCCCCCCCCCCCACCACCGTTACCAACAGCGCTCGTGCCAGGCTAGGTGCACTTGGCACGGAACAAACACGGTCACACAAACACTCACACAAAAACAAAGAATAAGATGTCACGAGTCACCAGACAGACGGCCGGACTCACCGCCCGTGGCGACCTCCATCATCATCAACAACAACAACAGCAGCAACAACAACAGCAGCAACAACACAACAGCGCTCGTGCCAGGCTAGGTGCACTTGGCAACGGTAACAAACACGTCACACAAAAACAGGAAACGAGATGTCACGAGTCACCAGATAGACGCCGACTCACCGCCCGTGGCGACCTCCATCATCATCAACAACAACAACAACAGCAGCAACAACAACAGCAACAACAACAACAGCGCTCGTGCCAGGCTAGTGCACATTGGCAACGGAACAAACACGTCACACAAAAAAAAAATAAGATGACACTAGTCACCGACCAGACGCCGACTCACCCCCCGTGGCGACCTCCATCATCATCATCAACAACACAGCAACAACGACAACAGCGCAGAGCGAGACATCAACAACGCGGCCGCCATTGCTTCTTCATCTCGCGCCGTGACGTCACGGGGCGAGGGGCGGGGTTCCGTTGGATTCACCCCCACAAAGCCCCGCCCCTCGCGCCGTGACGTCACGGGCGAGGGGCGGGGTTCCGGTGGATTCACCCCCCAACCCCCTCCGCTCTGAACGCCCCTCCCCTTTCCCTCGGCAAGGTTAAAGGTCAAAAGCAAACGAGTCGACCTTTAACCCCTGTACCCTGAGCCCGTACGAATGACCAGATTGCAGGGTAACTGCTGCGGTGCCACTACTACACATGGACACGGTGTAGAACAGTTCGATTTAAAGCTTCTTTCGTGACTGCAGGGATTCATCTTCTTGGTTCTCTCGGCAAAGTCACGTAGAAGCGAAGTAATAAAATAATAAAAATAAAACATAATTATTTTATTGTTTTATTTTTATTATTTTATTACTTCCCTTCTACGTGACTTTAACGAAAGAACCAAGAAGAAGGTGTACAACAGGTGGATGCTTGCTAGAGCGCTGCATTCATGTTTTTAAATAAAAGGGAAATTTGTGAATGTGTCCGAAATGTTTAGCATATTTCGATTTAAAGCTTTTTTCGTGACTGCAGGGATTCATCTTCTTGGTTCTTTCGGTAAAGTCACGTAGAAGCGAAGTAATAAAATAATAAAAATGCAACATAATAAAATAAAATAATTCTCAGAATTATTTGATTTTATTATGTTTTATAATAAAATAATAAAAATAAAACATAATAAAATCAAATAATTCTGAGAATTATTTTATTATGTTTTATTTTTATTATTTTATTACTTCCCTTCTACGTGACTTTACCTAAAGAACCAAGAAGATGTTTAGCATACTTCCCAACATGCAACAAACTTGACATTTGGCACGTGGATAGCTTCCAGACTGTACACAATGCAAAAAGTATAAAAATAGACTTTTGTATTTTTGGGGGGGCGCAATAATGGATATATTTTGCACGGCAAGTGAGCGGTGACGTCACATTAGTGACGTCACATTAGTGACGTCACATCGGTGACGTCACATCGGTGATGTCACCCGCATGCGGCAGCGTCACGCAGTGTGCCTGATGACGTCACCCCCCCCACCTCCCCGTACGGTCGTAAGCGCGCAAGCAAGCAAGTGAACTTCATATAAAGGATTAAAAAAACTAACCCGTAGAAACAAAGTTTTTCACTCTAAATCCTTTATATGCGTGGCGGCTAGAGTCCTCTCGTCCTCTGGCTTGAGATGGCTGCCACCTATGGGTCAGATGATTGTCTGCCAGTATTAAGCAATTGGTAATTAAATATTTAAAAAAATTTCCCTAAAACAGTGTAAATTTTGGAAAAAAAAATTTTCACGAACATTAATTGTCTGTCACAACGAGTCTGTGTGCAAAATGTCAGCTCGATTGGATCACGGGAAGTGGGTTAAAAAACGACCGAAATATTTGCACGGTCCTAAGCAAGCAAGTGAACTTAATATAAAGGATTTAAAAGAGCAACAGAGCTGAGACAAATAGGGGGGGGGGGGGGGGGCAAGCGGAGCCCCTTGGAGAAACAGCGACAGTCAAGAGGGCTGCAAGGAGGAGGAGGTGCGGGGGAAGTGGCGGTGACCGAACGAGACGGCAGAGATGCGCACGAGAGAGATCGGGACTGCAGCCAGGAAAGTTGGGTGCCCAAAATGCCGAGACGGAGAGAGAGACAAGAGTAGGGGTGGTCGACCGTGTCAAAAAAAGCTGAGGGGGGGGGGGGCATGTAGAGAGCAGGGACGGTTTCTTCATTAGGGCGATTGGGCGACGCACCACCAATGTCATTCAACCACAGAGTGACGCGAGCCGTCACTGCAGCCTCTGGATATAGTCCAATCGGCGTCATGTCACGTTCTGTGGAGTAACCGCCTCTTTTTGGGCGATTTCACTCCGGCTGAGAATCGCCCCGAGTGTTCCCATAGACTTACATTCAAGATGTTTTTTTTCGAACGGCGGGCGCTGCAATGCATTCTCTACGGCTTCCGGGAGGGCAAGCCCTAACGTGCTTACGTCATCATACGTAAGCACGTTTCATCTAACAATATAATTTGTCGCCACCTAGTGGAATCTTTAATAAAATAAACTTGAGTGGATTGTAATAATAGTGAGTATAGAAACAAACAAGGAGATGTATTGTAAGAGTCACTTTATTTTTCATTAATATTAAAGAAGTGAAGTTGCCTTTACATGCTTAAGCTGTTAATTTATCCATTGCATGGGTGGACCTTATCCTTATCAATCATCCAGACATTTGCCCCCCCTGAGAGATTTTGCAGGAGCCGCCACTGATAGAGAGCGATGCAAAATATGCCACCGCGTGCATGCTTATGAAATTATTACACAAACCCCCTGCCACTACCCCCCCAACCTCTACGATAAAAATTATAATCAAACGGTACCTATGAACACGACGCAAATCCTGATGCAGGTTTCAGGCTCTAAAAATTAGCGGCTGTTCTTCATAACCTGGGGTGCTTGACGCTGCAGTGCCTGGGGGTGCGAGATGCCCTTTCTGTATTCTTAGGTTTTTTTCACATAGGTAAAAACATTAAAAAGTAAAATAAAATAAAAATCACGACGTTTCGGAGGCAACACAAGCTTCCGTCTTCAGGTGGAACCGTCACAGCCACGACAGCCGTATCAAGTGAATGAGAGATTGCAGGAGCTACCACTCCGTTTATATAATGGTTATATAAACGGATATATAATGGTTATATAAACGGAGTGGTAGCTCTTGCAATCTCTCATTTATTTGATACAGCTATATGTACTTGATACGGCTGTCGTGGCTGTGACGGTTCCACCTGAAGACGGATGCTTGTGTTGCCTCCGAAACGTCGTGATTTTATTTTATTTTACTTTTTAATGTTTTTACCTACACGGTGACTTTACCGAAAAAACCTAAGGATATGAATCATTGCAGTCACGAAAGCTTCAAATCTAGAACCTCCTTCCCGACACGCAACACGTAACTCCGTCACAATCGCGCTCCAGAATCCCACCTGGATTCGTGGTGGTTTCCGTGCTGTCTCCACCCCCCCCCCCGCATCCCCCACACATTTTTGAATATTATTAGAACGTAAAACAACCTAAACAACACAAAATAGATTGCTTGCCGTGTCATCGCACTTGCAGCATCACGTTTGTCGTCCACTCATTGATATGCTATTTTTTAAATCCTTTATATTAAGTTCGCTTGCTTGCTTACGACCGTGCAAATCTTTCGGTCGTTTTTTAACCCACTTCCCGTGATCCAATCGAGCTGGCATTTTCCACACAGACTCGTTGTGCCAGACAATTATTGTTCGTGAAAAAAAATTCCCAAAATTTTACACTTTTTAGGCAAAAAAAATGTATTTTACATATATTCAAAAGAACTCATTCTTGGCTTTGGCTGAATGTCAGAGTGTAAGAGCTCAGAGCGTAACCCCTCCACAGGCCGTGGCGGAGTAGCGCAGTTGGTAGCGCCCTCGCTTCCCATGCCAAAGGTCGCGGGATCGATCCCCGCGTCCTCCACAGGCGAATAGATTTTTAAATCCTTTATATTAAGTTCGCTGCCACGCATATAAAGGATTTATAGTGAAAAACTTTGTTTTTACGGGTTATACTTATTCTCTAACCCCCTCCCTCTCTCTGCCTCCGCCCCCCTCTGTCTATTTAAGGCCTCGCCACAGAGACGATCACCCCTCTCTGTACCTGTGTTGCTCTCTCTCTCTGTGTATCTTGGTGATGTCTGTCTGCTGATATGTCTGTCTGTGGTTTTCTGGTTAGATTCTATGTAGCTATTTCATTATACCTGACGATGATTGCTTGTGTTGCAATCGAAACGTCGTAGTATGCTATTATTTAATTTGTTATTTTATCTTTAGACGTGACTTAACCGAAAGAACCAAATAATAATTCCTGCAGTCACGAAAGTTCTAAAATTAACACAAAATATACATCCAATTGTATCAAGTGCAAGGGCATCATTGGATATTCGTGAAAAGAACGAGGTTTGGTAAGGGATGCACCAGGGCTTCCCAAAATTGTCTCGGTCTTGTGGTACTGGGCGCAGTCAGGATACCCTCTGAGTGTCCGTACTTTTATGTTTTTTGCAAAACCTTAAAGAAAAGAACCCCGCCACAAAGAACAAGGAATGAAGATCCGAAGCCGGCGGTGTCTCTCTGCACCCTTCGGCGGTCTGTTTCCACCTTTTGTCATCATCTTCGTCAGCCAAACTCCACTTCCTCCCCCTCTCCTGCCGGAAAAAAACAACAATTACCGTCGTTGAGACTGACTGAGCAAGCGGCCACACACACGTGTGGCTCGCTGTTGATAATTGGTTTTTACCCTTCTATCTGGCGTCATCTGGTCCAACACCATGTGAGACTAGGCTCTAAGGAAAGCTGTCTCGGGTGTGGACCAATCAACTTCAAGGACAGTGCATACATTATCAGAGTTATGTTCTTTTGTTTGCATTATGACTGCAGGTATTGTGGTCTATGCAAACATGACTCCTTGTAAAAAGGTGTCAATTTTGTTGCCAGATAGAAGGGTAAAACACCAATTATCATATTTTTACTGGCAAATGAGGTTCCCATAGTGTAGATGCTTGCCCCGAGCTCTCATACTCTGATGGTGCGTTGTCTTTGATTTGTGCGCCTTTTGGCGTCATCTGGTCCAACCCATGTGAGACTAGGCTCTAAGGAAAGCTGTCTCGGGTGTGGACCAATCAACTTCAAGGACCATGTGAGACTAGGCTCTAAGGAAAGCTGTCTCGGGTGTGGACCAATCAACTTCAAGGACCATGTGAGACTAGGCTCTAAGGAAAGCTGTCTCGGGTGTGGACCAATCAACTTCAAGGACTGTGCATACATTTTCAGAGTTGTGTCTTTTGTTTGTATTATGACTGCAGATATTGTGGTCTATGTAAACATGACTCCTTGTAAAAAGGTGTCAGTTTTGTTGCCAGATAGAAGAGTAAAACACCAATTATCATATTTTTACTGGCAAATGAGGTTCCCATAGTCTGGCTCGCTGTTGTTTGTAAACAAACGACAGGAAATTTGGCCCTTACAAAATAATTGGCGCGGAAGGGGGAAATCGGCCGTGGCCGTGTTTGATCGCCACCCGAGTTTTTGTGTTCGTGACCAGATTCAAAAAATGTCGTGATTTTTTTTGGTCGGAACCCCATTTGGTCAGAAGCGTTCGTGACCAGAGGCTCTACCGTACTGACTGCCGCAGACACAGCTCGGTTTGTCGACGCCGGAGTATTGGATTGCAGGGATCATAATCCTTCAAAGATTGGATTAGATCACAAATATTATGTGCTGTGTTAAATCGAACTTGAATTTTGTGTTCTTAGGTTTTTTCGGTAAAGTCACCGTGTAGGTAAAACATCAAAATTAATAAAAATAAAATAAAGATCACGACGTTTCGGAGGCAACACAAGTCTCCGTCATCAGGTGGGACAGTCACAGCCGGATTAGCTGCATCAAGTGAGGCAATGATTCAAGATGCTTTTTAAGGGATTACATCTTGAATCATTGCCTCACTTGATGCAGCTGATCTGGCTGTGACAGTCCCACCTGATGACGGAGACTTGTGTTGCCTCCGAAACGTCGTGATCTTTATTTTATTTTTATTAATTTTGATGTTTTACCTACACGGTGACTTTACCGAAAAAACCTAACAATATGAATCCTTGCAGTCACGAAAGCTTCAAATCTAGAATTGAATTTTGTGTTTGCTCATGTTATTATTATTATTATTGTTTTTGGTGACCTCTGCTACGTATGGCAAGGTGATGGTTTTGATTGGGTCCTCCGGATGGTTATTTCCCGAACGGTTTTGGGGTGATGGCTTTACGGATTGTGTCGTCTGAATATCCATTCATCTTGAGAGCTTGGTGTACGTGTTCCAGTTCACTGGCTAGGTGTAGAGTTTTGATGAGGGAATTATTCTGGGAAGGATTGTGGTGGGAGTCAGGTTTTAGATATGCATCCGTATGGGCGGCTTTCCTGTAGACAGTGTCCCATTGAACCATCTGATCTCCTTTCGATGAAAACATCCAAGAACGGTAGCTTGCCATCCTTTTCCACCTCCGTGGTGAATTTGATGGCTGGGGTGTATGGAGTTGATGTGGTTGAGGAATTTGCCCCGGCGCTGATCGGCCATGTGGCCAGATGACGAACGTGTCATCCACGTAGCTCTTCCACAAGGACGGACGTAGAGTGGATGCATGGATGGCATCCGTCTAAAAAAATTCCATGAAAACATTTGCTAGAACTCGAGATAATGGAGAACCCATTGGGGTACCTTCAACTTGTTGGTGAGGCAGTGTCTCACCCGGGCCGGTACATCAGCATTCAGTCCTCGTTGGACCAAATCTTCAATGCTTGTGTAACGGGTTCCAGAGACACTTGTAGAGGTAACTTCTTTATTACAATACAACACTCCAACAGTCCTGATACTCTGTTACAGCCTAGGTACACAGCCTAGCTACACAGCCTAGATACTCTACTCTGGCTACGCTCTGGACTCGCCCTCACAAGGCCGTAGCGTCGGGAGTTCCAGAGTCCCAGCGCTGGCTCTCACAGCATCCCAGGGTCTTCAGATGACTGGTCGTGGGTCTTGGGTCTTGAGTTACAACTGGGCCCCGATCGTCCAGGGAGCTCTCCTTTTATGCCTGGTCCGACGAGGGGTGGGGCCGTGTGCGCCACCAGACATCCCACAGAGCACACACAGCCCCCCCCCCCCCCCCCGTTGGCGGCGCCAAAAAGGCTTAAGCGCCTGGGAACCCAGCGCCTGGCGCCCAAAGGCTTAAAAGCGTCTGGACCCCCTGGGAACCCAGTGCCTGGCGCCCAGAGGCTTACGCGTCTGGACCCACCTGGGAACCCAGAGCCTACAGCAGCCCCTCCCTTCTTATGTCACTACACTTGCAATGGTTAAATTTCGATTCAAAGCTTTCGTGACTGCAGGGATTCATCTTCTTGGTTCTTTCGGTAAAGTCACGTAGAAGGGAAGTAATAAAATAATAAAAAATAAAACATAATAAAATAAAATAATTCTCGCGACGTTTCGGCTACAACGCAAGCAGCCGAAACGTCGTGAGAATTATTTTATTATGTTTTATTTTTATTATTTTATTACTTCCCTTCTACGTGACTTTACCGAAAGAACCAAGAAGAGGCTTGCAATGGTGTCAGGAACTTTGGTGAACAAAGAGACTACATCGAAACAAACGAGCAAATCACCAGCAGCAGCAGCAGCGGCGGTGGTGGTGGTAGTGGTGGTGGTAGTGGCGGTGGTGGTAGTGGGGGGTGGTGGTAGTGGGGGTGGTGGTAGTGGTGGTGGTGGTAGTGGTGGTAGTGGGGGTGGTGGTTGTGGTGGTGGTGGTGGTAGTGGGGGTGGTGGTAGTGGGGGTGGTGGTAGTGGGGGGTAGTGGTGGTGGTGGTGGTAGTGGTGGTAGTGGGGGTGGTGGTAGTGGGGGTGGTGGTAGTGGGGTGGTGGTAGTGGGGGTAGTGGTGGTGGTGGTGGTAGTGGTGGTGTGGGGGTGGTGGTAGTGGGGGTAGTGGTGGTGTGGTAGTAGTGGTAGTGGTGGTAGTGGTGGTGGTGGTAGTGGTAGTGGTGGTAGTGGGGGTGGTAGTGGTGGTGGTAGTGGTGGTAGTGGTGGTGGTGGTGGTAGTGGTGGTAGTGGGGGTGGTGGTAGTGGGGGTGGTGGTAGTGGTGGTGGTAGTGGTGGTAGTGGTGGTAGTGGTGGTGGTGGTGGTAGTGGGGGGTGGTGGTAGTGGTGGTAGTGGTGGTAGTAGTGGTAGTGGTGGTGGTAGTGGTGGTAGCGGTGGTGGTAGTGGTGGTAGTGGTGGTGGTGGTGGTAGTGGTGGTAGTGGTGGCGGTGGTAGTGGTGGTAGCGGTGGGTGGTAGTGGTGGTAGTGGTGGTGGTGGTGGTAGTGGGGGTGGTGGTAGTGGTGGTAGTGGTGGTAGTAGTGGTAGTGGTGGTGGTAGTGGTGGTAGCGGTGGTGGTAGTGGTGGTAGTGTGGTGGTGGTGGTAGTGGTGGAAGTGGTAGTGGGGGTGGTAGTGGTGGTAGCGGGGTGGTAGTGGTGGTAGTGGTGGTGGTGGTAGTGGTAGTGGTGGTAGTGGTGGTGGTAGTGGTGGTAGTGGTAGTGGGGGTGGTAGTGGTGGTAGTAGTGGTAGTGGTGGTGGTAGTGGTAGTAGTGGTAGTGGTGGTGGTAGTGGTGGTAGCGGTGGTGGTAGTGGTGGTGGTAGTGGTGGTGGTGGTAGTGCTGGTGGCTACCTCCACTCATTCGCAGGCTCTCGGGAACCAGGATCGGTGCGCTCCCTCGCTTGTTCGCTGGGGAAACTAGAAGGAGAAGATCACACAGCCGACTGTCGTGCGTCTGGACCGCCCCAGCGCGGTGAAACTAAAGCGCCCGTCGCCCCGGGGCTCTGTCGACGTTTAGATGGCCACAGAAAAAAAAAGTAGGGGGGTATTCTAGATTTGAAGCTTTCGTGACTGCAATGATTCATATTTTTAGGTTTTTTTTTTTTTTCGGTAAAGTCACCAGGTAGGTAAAAAAACATTGAAAAGTTAAATAAAATAAAAATCACGACGTTTCGGAGGCGACGCAAGCTTCCGTCTTCAGGTGGAACCGTCACAGCCACGATAGCCGTATCAAGTACATGAGAGATTGCAGGAGCTACCACTCCGTTTATATAATGGTTGGAGAAAGTGGTGGGGCAAGGGCCGCATACTTTTATTAATATGGTAAGGTGAGGCTTGAAACTAAGAGTAGACTGCATCACAAAGGCTGAGCCTGGTGGTAGTGGGGGTGGTGGTAGTGGGGTGGTGGTGGTAGTGGGGGTGGTGGTAGTGGTGGTGGTGGTAGTGCTGGTGGTGGGGGGTGGTGGTGGTGGTAGTGGTGGTAGTGGTGGTAGTGGTGGTGGTAGTGGGGGTGGTGGTGGGGGTGGTGGTAGTGGTGGTGGTAGTGGTGGTGGTAGTGGTAGTGGTGGTAGTGGTGGTGGTGGGTAGTGGTGGTAGTGGTGGTAGTGGTGGTGGTAGTGGTGGTGGTAGTGGGGGTGGTGGTGGTAGTGGTGGTTGTGGTGGGGTGGTAGTGGTGGTGGGGTAGTGGTGGTAGTGGTGGTGGGTAGTGGGAGTGGTGGTGGTGGTAGTGGTGGTAGTGGTGGTGGTTGGTAGTGGTGGTGGTGGTAGTGGTGGTGGTGTGTGGTAGTGGTGGTGGTAGTGGTGGTAGTGAGGGTGGTGGTGGTAGTGGTAGTGGTGGTAGTGGGGGTGGTAGTGGGGGTGGGAGTGGTGGTAGTGGTAGTGGTAGTGGGGGGTGGTGGTGGTGGGTGGTAGTGGTGGTAGTGGTTGGGAGTGGGGGTGGTAGTGGTGGTAGTGGTGGGTGGTAGTGGGGGTGGTAGTGGTGGTAGTGGTGGTAGGTGGGGTGGTAGTTGGTGGTAGTGTAGTGGGGGTGGTGGTGGTAGTGGGGGTAGTAGTGGGGTGGTAGTGGTGGTAGTGGTGGTAGTGGTGGTGGTAGTGGTGGTGGTAGTGGTGGTGGTAGTGGTGGTAGTGGTGGTGGTGGTGTAGTGGTGGTGGTAGTGGTGGTGGTGGTAGTGTTGGTGGTGGTAGTGGGTAGTGGGGGTGGTAGTGGGGTGGTGGTAGTGGGGGTGGTAGTGGTGGTGGTAGTGGTGGTGGTGGTAGTGGTGGTGGTGGTAGTGGTGGTAGTGGGGGTGGTAGTGGTAGTGGGGGTGGTAGTGGTGGTGGTAGTGGTGGTGGTGGTAGTGGTGGTAGTGTGGGTGGTAGTGGGGGTTGGTGTAGTGGGGGTGGTGGTAGTGGTGGTGGTAGTGGGGGTGGTGGTAGTGGTGGTAGTGGGGTGGTAGTGGGGGTGGTAGTGGTGGTAGTGGGGGTGGTGGTAGTGGTGGTAGTGGGGGTGTGTAGTGGGGGGTGGTGGTAGTGGTGGTAGTGGGGGTGGTAGTGGTGGTAGTGGTAGTGTGGTGGTAGTGGGGGTGGTAGTGGTGGTAGTGGTGGTAGTGGGGTGGTAGTGGTGTAGTGGGGGTGGTGGTGTGGTGGTAGTGGGGGTAGTAGTGGGGGTGGTAGTGGTGGTAGTGGTGGTAGTGGTGGTGGTAGTGGTAGTGGTGGTGGTAGTGGTGGTAGTGGTTGTTAGTGGTGGTAGTGGTGGTGGTCAGTGGTGGGGGTGGTAGTGGTTGGTGGTTGGGTAGTGGTGGTAGTGGGGGTGGTAATGGTGGTGTGTAGGGTGGTAGTGGTGGTAGTGGGTGTGGTAGTGGGGGTGGTAGTGGTATGGTGGGGTGGGTAGTGGTGGTGGTAGTGGTGGTGGTGGTAGTGTGGTAGTAGTGGGGGTGGGTAGGTGTGGGGGGGTGGTGGTAGTGGGGGTGGTAGTGGTGGTGGTAGTGGGGGTGGGTGGTAGGTGGGTGGGTAAGTGGGGGTGGTAGTGGGGGTGGTAGTGGGGGTGGTAGTGGTGGTAGTGGGGGTGGGTGGTAAGTGGGTGGTAGTGGGGGTGGTAGTGGGGGTGGAGTGATTGGTGGTAGTGGGGGTGGGTGGTAGTGGTGGTAGTGGGGGTGGTAGTGGGGGCTTGGTAGTGGTAGTGGTGTAGTTGGTAGGTGGGGGGTGGTATGGGGGTGGTAGTGGTGGTAGTGGGGGTGGGTGGTGGTAGTGGGGGGTGGTAGTGGTGGTAGTGGTGGTAGTGGGGGTGGTAGTGGTGTGTAGTGGTAGTGGGTGGTGGTAGTGGGGTAGTAGTGGGGTGGTAGTGGTTGGTAGTGGTGGTAGTGGGGGGTAGTGGTAGTGGTGGTGGTAGTGGTGGTAGTGGTGGTGGTGGTAGTGGGGTAGTGGTGGTGGTAGTGTGGTGGTGGTAGTGGTTGGTGGTAGTGGTGGTGGTGGTAGTGGTGGTAGTGGGGGTGGTAGTGGGGGTGGTGGTAGTGGGGTGGTAGTGGTGGTGGTAGTGGTGGTGGTGGTAGTGGTGGTGGTGTGGTAGTGGTGGTAGTGGGGGTGGTAGTGGTAGTGGGGGTGGTAGTGGTGGTGGTAGTGGTGGTGGTGGTAGTGGTGGTAGTGGGGGTGGTAGTGGGGGGGGTGGTAGTGGGGTGGTAGTGGTGGTGGTAGTGGGGGTGGTGGTAGTGGTGGTAGTGGGGGTGGTAGTGGGGGTGGTAGTGGTGGTAGTGGGGTGGTGGTAGTGGGTGGTAGTGGGTGGTAGTGGGGGGGTGGTAGTGGTGGTAGTGGGTATGGGTGGTAGTGGGGGTGGTAGTGGGGGTGGTAGTGGGTGGTAGTGGGGTGGGTGGTGGTAGTGGTGGTAGTGGGGGTGGTAGTGGGGGTGGTAGTGGTGGTGGGTGGTAGTGGTGGTGGTGGTAATGGTGGTAGTGGGGGTGGTAGTGGTAGTGGGGGTGGTAGTGGTGGTGGTAGTGGTGGTGGTGGTAGTGGTGGTAGTGGGGGTGGTAGTGGGGGTGGTGGTAGTGGGGGTGGTAGTGGTGGTGGTAGTGGGGGTGGTGGTGGGGGGTGGTAGTGGTAGTGGTGGTAGTGGGGGTGGTAGTGGTGGGTAGTGGGGGTGGTGGTAGTGGTGGTAGTGGGGGTGGTAGTGGTAGTGGTGGTAGTGGTAGTGGGGGGTGGTAGTGGGGGGTGGTAGTGGTGGTAGTGGGGGTGGTGGTAGTGGTGTTAGTGGGGGTGGTAGTGGTGGTGGTAGTGGTAGTGGTGGTAGTGGTAGTGGGGGTGGTAGTGGTAAGTGGTGGTGGTAGTGGTAGTGGGTGGTAGTGGTAGTGGGGGGTGGTAGTGGGGGTGGTAGTGGGGGTGGTAGTGCTGGTAGTGGTGGTAGTGGTGGTGGTGGTAGTGGTAGTGGTGGTAGTGGGTGGTGGTGGTAGTGGGGGGTGGTAGTGCTGGTAGTGGTGGTAGTGGTGGTGGTGGTACTGGTAGTGGTGGTAGTGGTGGTGGTGGTAGTGGGGGGTGGTAGTGCTGGTAGTGGTGGTAGTGGTGGTGGTAGTGGTGGTGGTAGTGGTGGTGGTAGTGGTGGTAGTGGTGGTGGTGGTAGTGGTGGTAGTGGTGGTGGTAGTGGTGGTGGTGGTAGTGGTGGTGGTGGTAGTGGTGGTAGTGGGGGTGGTAGTGGTAGTGGGGGTGGTAGTGGTGGTGGTAGTGGTGGTAGTGGTGGTAGTGGGGTGGTAGTGGGGGGTGGTGGTAGTGGGGTGGTAGTGGTGGTGGGTAGTGGGGGGTGGTGGTAGTGGTGGTAGTGGGGGTGGGTAGTGCTGGTAGTGGGGGTGGTGGTAGTGGGGGTGGTAGTGGGGTGGTAGGTGGTAGTGGTTGGTAGTGGTAGTGGGGTGGTTAGTGGGGGTGGTAGTGGTGGTAGTGGGGGTGGTGGTAGTGGTGGTAGTGGGGGTGGTAGTGGGGGTGGTAGTGGTAGTGGTGGTAGTGGTAGTGGGGGGTGGTAGTGGGGGTGGTAGTGGTGGGTAGTGGGGGGTGGTGGTAGTGGTGGTAGTGGGGGTGGTAGTGGTGGTGGTAGTGGTAGTGGTGGTAAGTGGTAGTGGGGGTGGTAGTGGGTAGTGGTGGTGGTAGTGGTAGTGGTGGTAGTGGTAGTGGGGGTGGTAGTGGGGGTGGTAGTGGGGGTGGTAGTGCTGGTAGTGGTGGTAGTGGTGGTGGTGGTAGTGGTAGTGGTGGTAGTGGTGGTGGTGGTAGTGGGGGTGGTAGTGCTGGTAGTGGTGGTAGTGGTGGGTAGTGGTGGTGGTTGGTAGTGGTGGTGTAGTGGTGGTAGTGGTGGTGGTAGTGGTGGTAGTGGGGGTGGTAGTCCTGGTAGTGGTGGTAGTGGTGGTGGTGGTAGTGGTGGTAGTAGTGGTGGTAGTGGGGGTGGTAGTGGGGGTGGTAGTAAGGCTGAACCTTTGTTGTGGAGAGGTGCGGTTTGTGACTGTAACAGGGAGACCCCACCACTAAACATGGTATTTATTTTATTTTACTTTACAATGTTTTTTCCTACGTGACTTTACCGAAAACAAAAAAACCTAATAATAGTGGGGGGCTACCCTACGCGAGCGGGCAGAGTTCCCGGACTTTGGCTTAGCGTGAGGACGAACATGGCGACGAAGACCGCAGCCCCGACCACCGTGCCCAGCGCTGTCACCCCCGTCGCCGCCATCACCGCCACCTCCACCACCACCGCCACCACCAGCGCCACCACCAGCAGCAAGAGGAGTGGCGCGGCCGCTGTGGCATCGGAGGCGGCGTCGTCACCGCGCCGCCGAGGGGCTGAAGAGAACGCGGACGAGAAACGACGCGGCGGCAGAGAAGGGGCTTCATGTTTCGATTTAAAGCTTCTTTCGTGACTGCAGCAGGGATTCATCTTCTTCTTGGTTCTTTCGGTAAAGTCACGTAGAAGGGAAATAATAAAATGATAAAAATAAAACATAATATATAATTCTCACGACGTTTCGGCCACAACGCAAGCAGCCGTCCTCAGGTGAAGACAAGGTCTGTCGGTAAAGTCACGTAGAATGGAAATAATAAAATAATAAAACATAATAAAATAATTCTCACAACGTTTCGGCCACAACGCAAGCAGCCGTCCTCAGGTTGCTTGCGTTGTGGCCGAAACGTCGTGAGAATTATTTTATTACGTTTTATTATTTTATTACTTCCATTCTACGTGATGACTTTACCGAAAGAACCAAGAAGATGAGATGGGGCTCCTCTCGGTGAGACCCCGACACGCAGCGCTGCCAGCAACTCAACACGGCTTCGCCCGCGGAAGGGCAAAGATCGATCACTAAATGTGGCGCTGACCGGACACGACTCACCAGAGGCATCTTCACCGTTATTACTCTAATCCTGCAACGCTCTCTTTTAAGGGCATCAACAGCACGGCGCTTGTGCCGGGCTCGGTGCACTGGAAGTCTGGCGGTAGGTCACGGGGACAGAGCCAGCAGGTGTCGCGGGTCGACTGACGTACCAAACGGGCAACATTATCACACAGGATATTTAAGAGTATCAAAGGCAAAGATCCCCTGTGTAGCCTCAACAGACTGTAGGGGCAAGTGCTGCTAGCGAGCAGCACCTATGAAGGCCGGCACGCCACACGAGGGGGTCGGTGTACAAACCGCACTGGGTACTCGTTTCAGGCCGACACCGGTTCAAATCATCGTCACCGGTGTTGGCCGTGAACGGGAATCGAACTCGGGTCGCCAAAATCATAGCGCAGCGTTAGCGCCGACTGCTACGCTACTGCTCCCCGCTTAGGCCATCGCACGGGATGACACCAGCTTCATCCATCGGCCTAGTTTTTTCCCCTTGTGTGCTAGGCACCAGAAAAGTGAGCGCTAAAGAAATCGGCGTTAAAAAGGTGGGGGTTATAGATGGTAAACACGATTTCAGAATTTACAAATATAATTTATAATTATAATTGATCACAGGGACAACTCTACTCGCGAACGTTCGACTACGAACTTTTAGAGATACGAACAAACCGGGTCCCGTGTGTCCGGTCGCCCGTTTAGACCGAGAGTCGCAAGTTCAACAGACAGCGGCAGCGGCGTCTACGACATCTTCAGAACGTGAGGAACGGAAAAGGGTAAAAATTAACCCGTATAAACAACGTTTTCCACTATAAATCCTTTATATGCGTGGCATCGGTTTTATTTTATTATTCATTTCTGTTTTTCTTGAGTAAGAGTTTCATTTTGATCACATTGGTATTTTAAATTAAATATGAATTTTTTTCCTAAAAAGTGGAAAATTTTGGGGAAAAAATTTCACGAAAATTAATTGTCACGCACAACGAGTCTGTGTGCAAAATGTCAGCTCGATTGGATCACGGGAAGTGGGTTAAAAAACGACCGAAAGATTTGCACGGTCGTAAGCAAGCAAGCGAACTTAATATAAAGGATTTAATAAGTATAACCCGTAAAAACAAAGTTGTTCACTATAAATCCTTTATATGCATGGCATCGGCTAGAGTCCTCTCATCCTCTGGCTTGAGATGGCTGCCACCTATGGGTCAGATGATTGCATTGCACCATTAAGCAATTGGTAATTAAATATAATATTTTTGTCCTAAAAAGTGTAACATTTTGGAATTTTTTTTCACGAACATTAATTGTCTGTCACAACGAGTCTGTGTGCAAAATGTCAGCTCGATTGGATCACGGGAAGTGGGTTAAAAAACGCCCGAAAGATTTGCACGGTCGTAAGCGCGCAAGCAAGCGAACTTAATATAAAGGATTTAAAAAGCAGCCTCTTCTTTTCGTCATCTTGAGACCACCAAAAAGGTTCCCATAGATATTCATATTCTTAGGTTTTTTCGGTAAAGTCACCAGGTAGGTAAAAACATTAAAAAGTAAAATAAAATAAAAATCACGACGTTTCGGAGGCAACACAAGCTTCCGTCTTCAGGTGGAACCGTCACAGCCACGACAGCCGTATCAAGTAAATGAGAGATTATATAAACGGAGTGGTAGCTCCTGCAATCTCTCATATACTTGATGCGGCTGTCGTGGCTGTGACGGTTCCACCTGAAGACGGAAGCTTGTGTTGCCTCCGAAACGTCGTGATTTTTATTTTATTTTACTTTTTAATGTTTTACCTACACGGTGACTTTACCGAAAAAACCTAAGAATATGAATCATTGCAGTCACGAAAGCTTCAAATCTAGAATTAGTTCCCATAGATATATTTTACCAACCCACCCACCATCTTCTGCAAAGCGGCCTTTGGGGACCAGACAGCCCTCAAAACCGCCCTATTCACCTGTGGCCGTCACGTTCAGCATCACCTCTCCTGCCACCACAAAGTCGTCCGTGTTGCACCGTCCACAGATCACCAGGCACCTGAACACGCGGCGGTTGAGGCTCGCGGAGATGTGCGGGAGCCTCAGGGAGCAGTCGCCCTTCGCCACGTTGCCCACAAACGCGGCGATTCCGGTGCTGGCAATTTCGATTCCCGAGTTGTAAATCTGCGGGTGAGAAAAAAAAGATTGGGTTCAAAGAAAATAACCTATCTACGTGACTTTACCGAAAGAGCCAAAGAATATGAATTCCTGAAGTCACGAAAGCTTTGAGTCTAGTAATGTATAACCTAGATTAGTTGTTTTTGGCATTGAGATACACGAAAACTGGTTATAGTTATGGATTATCCGTGACTTTGAATTATCTACGGACGTCTTCCCGATCTATTAGTGCGGATAATCAAGAGTCTACAGTTTAGCACGCAGCAGGCTTTCGCGACCAATATTATTCATAATCAACGTGTTTGGGTTTAGATCGCCGCGTTATTTATAAATGTGTCGTAACCCTCCACCACCCGACACGGCCAATCAGTAAAAAAGTGTCACGTTGACAAAAGACAAAATAGTTCACTGCTTTAGCCCCCACACCGGTGTGTTGAAGCGTGAAACCACAACTTTTACAATTTGAGTAGCACTGTGACGTTTCGCTGGTAATTGCATCCAGCATCATCGGGTGGTGGAGGGTTACGACACATTTATAAATAGCGTGATCTAAACCCAAAAACGTTGATTATGAAGAGTCTACTGTATTTGTTTGGAACATTGCGCACGCTTTCCTTGTGCACGTGGCTTATCCCTTTTGGGTGTGCCAGTTTCATTCAATAGGAAGCCATTCAATTACAAACTTAGGCAAACTTCTTAAAACGAGATCCTTATATATATATAAAAAAGTGGCACTCGCTGAGACGTAGCTGGGTCATTAAATGTCACCGTCAGTGGCAAAATCTCTCAGGGGGGGCAAATGTCTGGATGATTGATAAGGATAAGGTCCACCCATGCAATGGATAAATTAACAGCTTAAGCATGTAAAGGCAACTTCACTTCTTTAATATTAATGAAAAATAAAGTGACTCTTACAATACATCTCCTTGTTTGTTTCTATACTCACTATTATTACAATCCACTCAGTTTCTTTTATTAAAGATTCCACTAGGTGGCGACAAATAATATCGTTGACTGAAACGTGCTGACGTATGATGACGTGAGCACGTTAGGGCGAGCCCTCCCGGAAGCCGTAGAGAATGCATTGCAGCGCCCGCCGTTCGAAAAAAAACACCTTTGAATGCAAGTCTACGGGGCCACTCGGGGCGATTCTCAGTCGGAGTGAAATCGCCCAAAAAGAGGCGGTACTCCACAGAACGTGACATGACGCTGATTGGACTATATCCAGAGGCACAGTGACGGCTCGCGTGACTCTGCGGTCGAATGACATTGGTGGTGCGTCGCCCAATCACCCTAATGAAGAAACCGCCCCTGGACACCGTTATTCCTCCGGAGCAAAACAAATAAACATCCAGCGGCGACACGGGCGCGGAGTCAGTTGTTCAAAGTTAGACCTGGGAGGAGGTCCAATTGTCACCTTGGTGATGTCGAACATGGACATGTTCTCCGAGTAGAACGTGGGCATCATGGACCACTTGACGATGATATGATTGAGGTCGGTCGGCGGGTGGCGAGAAAGAGCAGTTCACGGTCAAGCTCACCCCCTCGGTCACATCCAGCCTCTCCGGCAGGGAGAGCCGGAGCTTTGCTGCGAACGTTACATCTGCACGGGACGAGAGGAGAGAGAGACCGGTTCACGCCCATCACAGGTGTCTAACACAGAGGCTCCTGCTCAAGCTCGTCTAGCCGCTGGCTTTGGTGTGATGCACTTTATCCCGGGTAATTCCCCTTGTACAACAGAATCCTAGGGGAAGGGGGGCCTGAGTTTAACAAAAAATCCGTGAGAAAGAAGCTTCATAGCTCAGCGAATTCCTCCAGGATAAATCAAGATCCTGATTCTGAAATGATTGGGCAGGAATGTTGTCGTGAACTTGTAATGATCAGGTTTTAATAAGAAAATACCATGTCATGTCATCCAGCAGATTGCAATTTCAGCAAGATCCGAAATTCCATAAAACATACACTATAAACACTAAACTATTTTTAAATCCTTTATATTAAGTGCGCGTGCTTGCTTGCTTGCTTAGGACCGTGCAAATCTTTCGGTCGTTTTTTAACCCACTTCCCGTGATCCAATCGAGCTGACATATTCCACACAGACTCGTTGTGCCAGACAATTAATGTTCATGAAAAAAAATTCCCAAAATTGTACACTTTTTAGGCAAAAAAACATTTATTTTACATATATTCAAATAGAACGCATTCATGGCTTTGGCTGAACGTCAGAGTGTAAGAGCCCAGAGCGTAACCCCTCCACAGGCCGTGGCGGAGTAGCGCAGTTGGTAGCGCCCTCGCTTCCCATGCCAAAGGTCGCGGGATCGATCCCCGCGTCCTTCACAGGCGAATATATTTTTAAATCATTTATATTAAGTTCGCTGCCACGCATATAAAGGATTTATAGTGAAAAACTTTGTTTTTACGGGTTATACTTATTTAAATCTCTAACTGGGAATTGCACAACTTAGAATCGGGAAAGCCATTCTGTGCGCGGGTGCCTGCTCCCACCGTGCTCTCATACAGACAGATCGAATGCCGCGCGGACAAACGGATTTAGCAGTGCGGTGCGGAGCGATTTTCAAATTTTGTTTCCGATTAAAAAAAAAAACAAGTGAGAACTGTAGCACAGCGACATGTTATACGCAAGCAACTTTTGTGATTCAGGGGGTCAAAGCGAGCGGCTCTCAGTCGGAGGCGTTGAGTTGCGTCCATCACCCTCCGTGGGTCGATTACCGATTGCCGCTATGTGTGCGGCAATAATATTGGTGGCGAAAGCTTACGTGTCGAACGAACTGCACTGAGGGAGGAGGAAGAGAGCCTTGACAAAATAATTTGCATTTGAAGAGGAATTTAGCATATTTATGGGAAATGCAGGAATGCGAATAGTGCTAATTGTGAAATGCGTGGGAGGTGGGCGGGAGGTTTTCAAAGTCATATTATGCCCGTGCATTATGCAGGATTAGCAGCATCAAAGGAGACGCTCCAAGCCTAAGACGTGTCATTTAGACGCTGTCTTATCGACAGACCTGTTCTTCACCTGAGGACGGCCGCTTGCGTTGTGGCCGAAACGTCGTGAGAATTATTTTATGTTTTATTTTTATTATTTTATTACTTCCCTTCTACGTGATGACTTTACCGAAAGAACCAAGAAGATGAATCCCTGCAGTCACGAAAGAAGCTTTAAATCAAATTGTAGGGCTCTACCTAATAAACGAAGTGAACTGGTCGGTGTTCACGGCGGTAGTTACCTCGGCACGTGACGGAGGCGAGAAGGAGCGCCGCGAGACACCGCGGCAACATGATGTGGCCGGCACGTTCTCGCCGCCGCCGCCGCTGCTGCCGCTGCTGCTGCCGCTGCTGCTGCTGCTGCTGCTGTTGCCGCTGCTGCTGCAGCTGCTGCTGCTGCCGCTGCTGCTGCTGCCGCTGCTGCTGCTTGTGTAGCCCCCGTCCTCTCCTCCTCCCGTCGCGAACCCTGCGAATTAAACATAATGCATTCTTCGCCTTTATTATTTGAGTCGTTTCCTGCTGTTCGCACCCTGAAAGTTGTGTGTGTATGCAGCAAGCGCGTGTGTGTGTGTGCCTGTGTTGGGGAGCGGTAGGGTAGTGGTTAGTGCTACGCTGCTCTACCAACCCGGCGACCCGGGTTCGATTCCCGCTCACGGCCAACACCAGTGACGATTATCTGAACCGGTCCTGGGCCTCCCCTAGGTCGACTCAGCCTCAAGTGAGTACCTGGTGTGCTGTGTGTCAACATCGCCACTGGGGAGACAAAGGCGGCCGGGCGTGGTGAATCCAAGTACCGGGCGAATCCGGGTAGTACAGCTGGTATATATATATATATAACATTTCGATTTAAAGCTTTTGTGACTGCAGGGATTCATCTTCTTGGTTCTTTCGGTAAAGTCGTCACGTACAAGGGAAATAATAAAATAATAAAAATAAAACACAATAAAATAATTCTCACGACGTTTCGGCCACAACGCAAGCAGCCGTCCTCAGGTGAAGACCAGGTCCGTCGAGTCTGAATGACACGTCTTAGGCTTGGAGTGTCTATTTAAGCTGTGAGGGAGGAGGAAGAGAGCCTTGACAAAAGCTCAGCTTATTAGAGAGTATATTTAGTATACTGATGATACTATGAAGTTTATACTTTAGTTGTTTACGTGGTGGTCTGGTTGCTGCAGCTGCACACTATTCACATTCCTTCCCTTTGTTAATGCTGCCCCTGCACCCTCCCTTTGATGCTGCTAATCCTGCATAATGCACGGGCATAATATGACTTTGAAAACCCCCCGCTCACCTCCCACGCATGTCACAATTAGCACTATTCGCATTCCTGCATTTCCCATAAATATGCTAAATTCCTCTTCAAATGCAAATTCTAGTTTTGAAGATAAATTTCACGGGTCACGGGGCCTCAACGCCTGCATGAAGCTCAACCTCACCACGTATGAACCAGACTACACAAGGCCGTCAGCAAAACTATATAGCACCAGAAGTCGCATTAAAAGTAAGACGTATTTAATGTATTATACGTTAAAAATACTACATGGCTCTCAATGCAATATATTTAGAAATATTTGGCTTTTATGGCTCTCCCAGTCAAAAAGGTTCCCGACCCCTGTTGTAGACCTTTTGTAAAAAAAACCTTATAATAATTATCATTAAACATAGACGCTAACACTCAGTTCTCTAAGGCAGCCGCCACTAGCAACACTGAGTGTCGTTAAATCGATGTCAGTGATGTAGAGTTGATAATAAATGTGTATAAGTTGATAATAAATGTGTATAAGTTGATAATACATGTGTATACGTTTTCTTGGTTCTTTCGGTAAAGTCATCACGTAGAAGGGAAACAATAAAATAATAAAAATAAAACATAATAAAATAATAAAAAACATAAAATAATAAAAGCATAATCAAATACAATGTCATTTCATTATTATGTAGAAGGGAAATAATAAAATAAATAAAAATAAAACATTAAATAAAATAATTAAAATAAAACATTATAAAATAATAAAAATAAAACACAATAAAATAATTCTCACGACGTTTCGGCCACAACGCAAGCAGCCGTCCTCAGGTGGAGAATGAAACACCACCAAGCTTGGAGCGTATATTTAAGCTGGGTTGGGGGGGAAGAAGAGCGCCTTGACAACATAATTTGCATATCAAGAATGATGTTCCTCTTGATATGAAAATTGTTTTGTCTAGGCGCTCTTCTTCCCACCTCCCCCCCTCCAACCCAGCAGCTTAAATATACGCTCCAAGCTGGTGGTATCTCATTCTTCACCTGAAGACGGCTGCTTGCGTTGTGGCCGAAACGTCGTGAGAATTGTATTTTATTATGTTTTATTTTTATTATTTTATGTTTTATTTTTTTATTTTATTGTTTTATTTTATTATTTTATTATTTCCCTTCTACATAATAATGAAATGACATTGTATTTGATTATGCTTTTATTATTTTATTATGTTTTATTTTTATTTTATGTTTTATTTTAATTATTTTATTTTATGTTTTCTTTTTATTATTTTATTATTTCCCTTCTACATAATAATAATGAAACGACATTGTATTTGATTATGCTTTTATTATGTTTTATTTTTAGTATATTATTTTATTGTTTTATTTTTATTATTTTATTATTCCCTTCTACGTGACTTTACCGAAAGAACCAAGATGAATCCCTGCAGTCACGAAAGCTTTAAATCTAAAAATGTGTATACGTTGATAATAAGTGTATACACGTTGATAATAAATGTGTATAAGTTAATAATAAGTGTGTATAAGTTAATAATAAATGTATATAAGTTAATAAGTGTTTATAAAAGTCACGTGGTTCTTACCAGCGCTGCTAGTGCGACTGTATGGAGCGAAGGCCGCGAGGCGCGTCACGTGGTCTGCTGGTCACGTGGGGGGAAGGGGGCGGGGCCTCGGGGCGACCCTCGTGGGGGTCCAATCAGCGGCCGCCACGTGGCGAATTCAAGAAGTTAATACATTTCGATTTAAAGCTTATTTCGTGACTGCAGGGATTCGTATGCTTGGTTCTTTCGGTAAAGTCATCACGTAGAAGGGAAATAATAAAATAATAAAAATAAAACAATAAAATAATTTAATAATATTATATACTAAAATAATAAAATAATGAAGATAAAACATAATAAAATTATAAAAATTAAACGTAATTAAATTTTGATTTAAAGCTTATTTCGTGACTGCAGGGATTCATATGCTTGGTTCTTTCGGTAAAGTCACGTAGAAGGGAAATAATAAAATAATAAAAATAAAACATAATAAAATAATAGAATAATATGATATAATAAAATATAATAAAGATAAAACATTATAAAATAATAAAAATAAAACGTTATTAAATTTCGATGTAAAGCTTTCGTAACTGCAGGGATTCATCTTCTTGGTTCTTTCGGTAAAGTCACGTAGAAGGGAAGTAATAAAATAAAAAAAATAAAACATAATAAAATAATAAAAATTAAACGTTATTAAATTTCGATTTAAAGCTTTCGTGACTGCAGGGATTCATATGCTTGGTTCTTTCGGTAAAGTCGTCACGTAGAAGGGAAGTAATAAAATAATAAAAATAAAACATAATAAAATAATATAATAATATAATAAAATATAATATAATAATATAATAAAATAATAAAGATAAAACATAATAAAATAATAAAAATTAAACGTAATTAAATTTCGATTTAAAGCTTTCATATTCTTGGTTCTTTCGGTAAAGTCACGTAGAAAAAAAATATAAATATAAAACAATGTAAATTCTCACGACGTTTCGACTGCAACACCAGCAGCCATCGTCATCAGGTGCGAAATCCACAGCAAGAAAATTAGAAA
This sequence comes from Lethenteron reissneri, assembly GCF_015708825.2. Classification (NCBI taxonomy): domain Eukaryota; kingdom Metazoa; phylum Chordata; class Hyperoartia; order Petromyzontiformes; family Petromyzontidae; genus Lethenteron; species Lethenteron reissneri. The sequence goes on along the minus strand of NW_026891265.1, from coordinate 109,580 downwards.
AAAGTGACAGTTTTTACAATCGTGATTTGAAGCTTCCGTGGCTGCAGGAATCCATACTCTTTCTTAATTTTAGAACTTCCGTGACTGCAGGAATTATTATTTGGTTCTTTCGGTAAAGTCACGTCTAAAGATAAAAAATAATAAATTAAATAATAGCATACTACGACGTTTCGATTGCAACACAAGCAATCATCATCAGGCATAATGAAATAGCGACATAGAATCTAACCATAAAACTATAGACCAGGGGTTGGCAACCTACGGCTCCGGAGCCGCATGCGGCTCTTTACAGGCTGCTTCTTGACGATATGTACAGTATGTACTCAGATGCATTGCGGCTCTTGAAATACTGAATTTTGTACCGAATTGGAAAGAAATGGCTCTTCTTGTTATTTTGGTTGCCGACCCCTGCTATAGACAGACATATAAGCAGACAGATATCACCAAGATACACAGAGAGAGAGCAACACAGGCACAGAGAGGGGTGATCGTCTCTGTGGCGAGGCCTTAAATAGACAGAGGCAAAGTCACGTGGGTAGAAAATTACCAATACATTATTTAAAAATGAAAGGTTCTGCAGTTCCACTGCTGAATTATTATTTTTTTTCACCCGAGGATGACCGCTTGTGTTGGGATCGAAACGTCGTGACATTATTCTTATTTTGTTTTCTAAAGAACCAAAGAGTTTATTATATACATTTTATTATTCATCATTGATCAGTTCTAGATTTGAAGCTTTCGTGACTGCAAGGATTCATATTCTTAGGTTTTTTCGGTAAAGTCCATAACAAAGGCTCACCCTCTTAAGCCTCACCTTACCATATGAATAAAAAATTAACCCGTAAAAACAAAGTTTTTCACTATAAATCCTTTAAATGCGTGGCATCGGCTAGAGTCCTCTCGTCCTCTGGCTTGAGATGGCTGCCACCTATGGGTCAGATGATTGTCTGCCACCATTAAGCAATTGGTAATTAAACATTTATTTATTTTTCTCTAAACAGTGTAAAATTTTGGAAAAACATTTTCACGAAACATTGTCTCGTACAACGAGTCTGTGTGCAAAATGTCAACTCGATTGGATCACGGGAAGTGGGTTAAAAAACGACTGAAAGATTTGCACGGTCGTAAGCAAGCAAGCAAGCGAACTTAATATAAAGGATTTAAAAAGTGTGCCGTACTTGGCCCTTCCCCCCTCTCCAACCATTATATAAACGGAGTGGTAGCTCCTGTAATCTCTCATTTACTTGATACGGCTGTCGTGGCTGTGACGGTCCCACCTGAAGACGGAAGCTTGTGTTGCCTCCGAAACGTCGTGATTTTTATTTTATTTTACTTTTATTAATTTTAACGTTTTACCTACACGGTGACTTTACCAAAAAAACCTAAGAATAAGAACATTGATCATTATTAATATTCATGTGACAAGACCACGAGTTCCCCCGTGCGAACATGAATTGTATTAAACACGTATCCCCAGCGTTGTGCCGTGTTGTAATTCGGGCTGGATTATCCGATTCTATGTTGTCATCCAGTAGATTTGTTTCGTCACAACAGACCTGGTCTTCACCTGAGGACGGCTGCTTGCGTTGTGGCCGAAACGTCGTGAGAATTATTTTATTATGTTTTATTATTTTATTATTTCCATTCTACGTGATGACTTTACCGACAGACCTGTTCTTCACCTGAGGACGGCTGCTTGCGTTGTGGCCGAAACGTCGTGAGAATTGTATTTTATTATGTTTTATTTTTATTATTTTATTACTTCCCTTCTACGTGACTTTACCGACTGACCTGTTCTTCACCTGAGGACGGCTGCTTGCGTTGTGGCCGAAACGTCGTGAGAATTGTATTCTATTGTTTCATTTTTATTATTTTATTTCTACCGAAAGAACCAAGAAGATTATTTGTGTTTGTCACACGGTGCCGCTATTTAGTCTTGTAACGGTATTTATCAGGTCCCTGTGGGGTGGGCTGGTAGCAACGACCAAATACGATACGAAGGGAGAGTTTGAGGCCTAGTTCTAGGCTTTAGGCCTAGCTGTAGGCTTTAGGCCGCTGTGAGTTAATTTTTTATTTAAATGTTTTAATTATTAATGTAAAAGCTTTAAATTGAAATGTTTCTATTTAAAAACATCAGGGAATGTAACATTGTTAAACATTAACTCCCTTTCACACACGCGGGGGTACGATACGAAGGGAGAGTTTGAGGCCTAGTTCTAGGCTTTAGGCCTAGCTGTAGGCTTTAGGCCGCTGTGAGTTTTTAATTTAAATGTTTTAATTAAAAGCAATCTCAGGGAATTATAAGGGAATGTTACACTTGTTTAGCCAGGAAAGCCTCACTGAGTCTAAAGGTTTTTGTAGGGTCCTGCCAAGTGTTTGCAGTAGGGGGCGATGTTGCTACACCTAATCGGACATCGGACGGACGGACGATGTAATCTATTGTAGGCTGGTCCACTTCGTTCCTACCAGTATAACACCGGCGTACATTGGCGGCTCTGCACGTCACGCGCAAACTTGTCGAATCAAAGGGCGTCACGGGGGCTTCGAGGGAGCGGCTAAAGCGACGGCACGGTGACAGTGCGTCGCTCGCTCCCTCGTCCAGAGCACCGGCTCAAGGGGGAGCCACGGGGCACAGCGCTGTCCCCTCAAAGTTAATGCCACTATCACTGTCACTATCACTACCCCTATCACTATCACTATGCATATCACTATCACTACTGGCTATCACTACCCCTATCACTACCCCTATCACTACCCCTATCACTATAACTACCCCTATCACTACCCCTATCACTACCACTACCCCTATCACTACCCCTATCACTACCACTACCCCTATCACTACCACTACCCCTATCACTATCACTACCCATATCACTATCACTACCCCTACCCCTGTCACTACCCCTATCACTACCCCTATCACTATCACTACCCATATCAGTACCCGGGCGCCATTTTGACCGCGACACAGAACCCGGGCTCCATTTTGTTGCAGCGATGCCACCGAGCGCGTCTTCGGGAGCGCCGTTACGCCGGTGAGTGTTTCACCTCCGGCTCGTCCAAACTTCGTCGGATGCGGCCTGTGCGTCCATCGCAGCTGGCGGTGACCGGACGTCGTTTCAAGACCGTTTTGATGCGGCTTTTCCAATGAATGCCTGGTGCGGTGTGTAAACATCGCCACTGGGAAGACAAAGGCGGCCAGAGAGGCGTGGTGCTGGCCTTTATAGGTGCTACTCGCAAACAGCACTTGCCCCAGCGGAAGTTCAACACGCACGTACAATTTGCGAGGGTTGGGGAGCACCCGGGTGGTGAATCTGCCGGTCATCTCAGTCGGTTCATCCCATGGCACCTAGGCCTGTCACGTCACCTCCTGCCGGCAGCGGGAGCCTTGGAACGATTCCTACGGACGTAGAGTGCACCTAGCCTGGCACAAGCGCGCCGGAGGCCATTGCGCAAGTCCGGCTCGGCCGTGCTCTCCCCCCTGTAGTCGACCACGCAACCCCAGATCTGTTGTTGTTCAATTTCTGCCCGGTACAAACGCTGGTCTGGTTCCGTTGGCGCAGCGAGCGAGTGAACACACGGCAGAGGCGTTGGCGTTAGGGAACGGGGGCCATCGTTTATTGTAAAACCGTTGGGGGGTGAATCGTGTAATTGTACACACGTGTACACACCTGCGCACACCTCTACAAAAAAGCCGCCTCTTATTGCAGTTGACAAAAGGGTGCCCCCCCCCTCTCTCCTCTCTCTCCCCACCTTCCCCCCCCCCTCTCCCGTGCCCCCCATCACGCGGTCGGGGGGGGGGGAGGAGGGCGGGGGGGGGAGCGGCTGCACTACAAGAACACGGGAGGGGAAACACAAGACAACGACGACGACGACACTGAAAACACTTTTATAATCGTAAAAAAAAAATCATCAATAAAATCAAACTACTGCTCGCTACCGCACGCGCCTGACTGCCAGGCAACTGTTGAATTTGGTTGCCAGGCAATTGTAAATGTTGCCAGGGCAACAGTGTTAGTTGCCGGGGTACCCGGTCCACCTAGGTGCCGGGCAACCCGCCTGAAAGCGATTAGTCTTGTACCGTTCAAAGCGCAGGGGGTGGCGTACTGCAAGTTGCACATCGCAAACCTGCTGGCAACCACGTGGATTGAACCCCTACACCAGGGGTCGGCAACCAAAATAACAAGAAGAGCCATTTCTTTCCAATTCGGTACAAAATTCAGTATTTCAAGAGCCGCAATGCATCTGAGTACACACTGTACATACGTACTCATCGTCAAGAAGCAGCCCGTAAAGAGCCGCATGCGGCTCCGGAGCCATAGGTTGCCGACCCCTGGTGTAGTGTATAGTGTAGTGTATAGTGCAGTGTATAGTGTAGTGTATAGTGTAGTGTATAGTGTAGTGTGTAGTGTATAGTGTAGTGTAGTAGTGTATAGTGTAGTGTAGAGTGTAGTGTAGAGTGTAGTGTAGAGTGTAGTGTATAGTGTAGTGTATAGTAGTGTATAGTGTAGTGTATAGTGTAGTGTATACTAGTGTAGTGTATATAGTAGTGTATAGTAGTGTATAGTGTAGTGTATAGTAGTGTAGTGTATAGTGTAGTGTATAGTAGTGTATAGTGTAGTGTAGGTTGCCGACCCCTGCCCTACACTCTCCCTCCCCTCCCACCTCCTGGGTGAACCCTTTCCCTACCCACCCCCCTTGTTGGGTGGGATGTGGAACAGCCCAATAAACTAATTCTCCATGCGACTAAACTGGCACGGGGTGGGGTAAGAGGAGAGAAAGTTGGCCGGTAGGTGGTGGGGCGATTTGGGGTGAGATGTTATTGTCTCGGCGGTTTCCGAATGAGTGACTGGTCTGAGCGTGGCCGTCGTGTATTGTTTCCGGCAATGCAATGATGTTTCGATTTGAAGCTTCTTTCGTGACTGCAGGGATTCATCTTCTTGGTTTTTTCGGTAAAGTCGTCACGGAGAAGGGAAGTAATAAAATAATAAAAATAAAACACAATAAAATCATTCTCACGACGTTTCGGCCACAACGCAAGCAGCCGTCTTCAGGTGAAGAATGAGACACTGCCAAGCTTGGAGCTTATATATAAGCTGGGTTCATTGCTTCTACATAATGTTAACATTCCCTCCCTTTGTTAATGCTACTCCCTGCACCCTCCCTTGGTGCTGCTGATCCTGCATAATGCACGGGCATAATATGACTTTGAAACCCCCCCCGCCCACCTCCTACGCATTTCCCATGAATATGCTAAACTCCTCTTGATATGCACGTTCTTTTGTCAAGGCGCTCTTCTTCCACCTCCAACCCAGCTTATATATAAGCTCCTAGCTTGGCAGTGTCTCATTCTTCACCTGAGGACGGCTGCTTGCGTTGTGGCCTGAAACGTCGTGAGAATTATTTTATTATGTTTTATTTTTTTTATTTTATTACTTCCCTTCTACGTGGTGACTTTACCGAAAAAACCAAGAAAATGCAATGATGGTTCATGAGTCTGGAGTTGTGTAGTAGGGGGTGAGGGACTTAACTACAATTAGAGTTCAGGGGGATCCCGCCTGGGAACTCATGGGCAGCGTCACTTAGGGGAGTCGCTCCGACATACCAACTGGAGTGTTAGCGACGGCGTTCGCTTAAAATCGCTCGCCCACTCTGCCCCCCGCCACCCGCTCACCCGACCAGCTCACCCGGCCCACTCACCCTTTTTAACCGGCAATCGTGACGGGCGAGCCGGCCGGTTTTGTCTCAAACCAACGTTCGGCGTCGTTGCCAATTCGTCGACAAGGAACCTCTCTCGTCCAAGGTCGCGACGCGGAGGACTTTCTAAAAAGCTACCGGGTTTCTAAACACATCGTAAACCCGACGCAGGGTCGGCTTCGTCCGTACCCACAGATACGGAATCGCGTCTTGAACCAACGCAGATTTCCCCTCGCCGGGCACTCCCGGGGCTGGAGGAACCATCACGGTGTCGTCCCTCGTACCACGAAGACGTTACACGAACCGTCGCCTCGTCCTCCTGTCGGGTTATACCTCCGCTCCCCCCCAAAAGAAGAAAACAAGGAGTAGCCTCCAAACTCAAAATTGCTGCCAGCGGGCAGGCGGGCTGCTGGCTGGTGGATCGGCGGTCCAGCCGGTGCCGCTGTTGTGGTGGGTGGGCGCTGGGGTAGGCGAGGCTGTGTGTGTGGGGGGCATGAGTGGAGGTGCATGGTGGGCGGGGGGGGTGGGATGATGACGAGGAGAGAGTGGCGTTGAGAGGTGGTGGTGGGGGGCAGGGTGGTGGTGGGTGGGCACTGGGCTAGGCGAGGCTGACAGGTGCGTGTGTGGGGGGGCATGAGCGGAGGTGGGGGGGGCGGATGACGACGAGGAGAGAGTGGCGTTGAGAGGAGGTGGTGGGGGGCAGGGTGGTGGTGGGTGGACACTGGGCTAGGCGAGGCTGTGGGGGGCATGAGCGGAGGTGCACGGTGGGGGGGGGGGGTAGAATGACGATGAGGAGAGAGTGGGGTTGAGAGGAGGTGGTGGTGGGGGGCAGGGTGGTGGTGGGTGGGCGCTGGGGTAGGCGAGGCTGACAGGTGCGTGTGTGTGGGGGGGGGGGGCATGAGCGGAGGTGGGGGGGGGGGATGACGATGAGGAGAGAGTGGCGTTGAGAGGAGGTGGTGGGGGGCAGGGTGGTGGGTGGTGGGTGGTGGTGGGGGGGGTCTCAGTCGTCACAGCCGCAGCCGTACAAGTCGGCGAGCTTACGGAAGTGCGGCCCCCACGAGTTGAGACGGTCGTAGTCGTGGTCGTCGCCGCTGCCGCCGCTGCCGCCCCCCTCCCCCCCCGAGCTCAACGAGTCGAGCGAGCTGAGCAAGGAGCCGGCCAGCGAGCCGGAGCCCTCGTAGTGGAACACGTGCAGAGAGTCGTAGGGGGCTGCCATCGTGTCGCTGTCGGCCGTGAGCAGGCCCTGGAAGTCAGATCACCACCACCACCATTACCGCCGCCACCGCCACCGCCACCACCGCCAACACCGCCGCCAACACCACCATCGCCACCATCATCACCACCACCAACACCACCCCCACCACCACCCCCACCACCACCCCCACCCCCACCACCACCCCCCACCACCACCACCACCATCACCGCCACCCCCATCACCACCACCACCACCACCGCCGCCAAAAAAAACACGGGAGACAAACGATGACGTTAACGACGTCAGCAAAGACGATGACGTCATCGACAGCCGATGACAATGATGATGTTTGTAAAAGCATCAGCAATGATACAAACATCGGCACCGACGATGACGTCATTAGCATCGACAGCCGATGACGACGACGACGCGAGTAGCAATGACAAAAGGTAGCCATGGCATCAACAAGATCGGCAATTGCTTCTAGATTTGAAGCTTTCGTGACTGCAAGGATTCATATTCTTAGGTTTTTTCGGTAAAGTCACCGTGTAGGTAAAAACATTAAAATTTATAAAAGTACATTATTTTATTTGACTTTAATTAATTTTAATGTTTTACCTACATGGTGACTTTACCGAAAAAACCTAAGAATATCAGCAATTGCATCGGCAGCAACGACGACATCACCCACGATGGAGACGACATCATCATCTACACGCTGTGCACCGCGTGGTGGAGCAGTGGTGTAGTGGCCAGTGCGCTGCGCTACGTATGTGTACATGTACAACTTCCATTTCACCGTACGTAGCCAACTGCGCTAATTGAAGGCGTTACGAACGCGGCGACCCGAGTTCAATTCCCGCTCACGGCCAACACCGTCAGTGACGATTATTTGAACCGGTCCTGGGCCTCCCCTAGGTAGACTCAGCCTCAAGTGAGTACCTGGTGCGGTGTGTAAACATCGCCACTGGGGAGACAAAGGTGGTCGGGTGTGGTGCTGGCCACCCACCCCCTCGTGTGCCGTGCCGGCCTTCATAGGTGCTACTCGCTAACAGCACTTGCCCCTACAGTCTGTTAAGGCTACACGGGGGATCTTTGTCTTGTGTGTGTGTGTATGAGGTGGGTGGGAGGGACGAGTGCTCATTAGCATATTGACTCGTGTGGATTCATTTCTGGTGATGGTGGTAGCTGAGATTACTACTGAAGGTGAGTATTGGTGGTGATGGTGGTGGTGGTGATGGTGGTGATGGCAGTGATGATGGTGATGGTGGTGGTGATGGTGGTGGTGATGCTGATGGTGGTGGTGATGGCAGTGATGATGGTGATGGTGGTGATGGCAGTGGTGATGGCAGTGATGGTGGTAATGGTGATGGCAGTGAATGTGGTGATGGTGGTGGCGATGGCGGCGGCGGTTCATGTGCGCGGCGCTGGGTTCGGTCGTGTGCGGTTCCATCCCCTGCGTGCGTGCGACGTTTGCCACCTCTCCCCCCCCCCCCCGTCACCACCCACCTCGTTGATGAAGTCGCCCATGTCGCTGGGGTGCGGTGCCCCCGAGCGGGACGGGTGGCACGGCTCGGCCACCGACGGCCACTCGTCCGGGTGGTGCACGACGCCGGGGCCCTTGAGGTACGGCGCCCCGAGTCGCAGCAGCTCGCTCAGGAGCTGCAGCTGCGCCGGGTCGTAGTCCTGCGCCGGCGAACGCAATACGCACCGTCACGCCGGCTCACCGCGCCGTTGTTTCACCGCGCCGGCGCGTGGACACGTAGGCACCGCCGCCGCCGCGAGAGAGTCTCTCGCTGGACAGTCAAACGGCGCTACTGTCCCCAACCCGCATCACCGTCTCGCCGCACCGCAAACTCGCCGTGCCGCCGCCGCCGTCTCACCGCACCGGGCGCACCGCACCGTCGCACCGCCTAAACGAACCGCCTAGCCGCGCGAGCGCGCCGCGCGTCGTGTGTGGAGCGGCGTGCCGCCTCTCACCCCCCGGTCCTCCTCCCCCCCGCCCTCCTCGTCGTAGTTGAAGACGTTGTCCAGCACGTCGTGGTCGAAGAGCGGCCGCTTGGCGACGAGGTCCCGCCCGCGGCGTCTCTTGTGCACCGCGGAGAGCAGCGCCACGACTGCACGCCGGGACAGCACGCCCCGTTAAAAAACCACGAAAGCCTCCGTCGACCAATGGCGATCGCGCCGCGCAGATCCCCGTGCCGGGGGGCCACGTCCGCGGCACCGGGTCCCCCCGACGAAGCCGACGACTCACCGAGCAGCAGCAGCAGCAGCAGCAGGCTGAGGATGATGGACGCGACGGTGCCGATGCCGAGGCCGGCGCCGGCGGCGCGGTCGACGCGGTCGACGCAGTCGCCGTTCCGGTCGCATGCGCACACCGTCACCCGGAGCTCCGACAGGGCGCTAGCCGGGGGGTAGCCCGAGTCCGAGATGAGCAGCGGCACCGAGTAGATGCCCTCGGGCAGCGCAACCCTCGCGCGCAGCCGCGAGCTGCTGCCTGTAGGCCGGCCGGGAGGGGAGGGGGGGTAGGGAGCAGAGCGCGGTGCGAGCGGCGAGCGTGAAGCGGAACCCGTGGCGGCGTACGCATTGCCGGAAACAAAATATGACGACGCGGCTCTCGGCCACGCCCCGACCAGCCGCTCATTCGGAAACCGCCGAAGGAATCCGAAGAGTCGGGGCGGCAAACATTTTCTCAACTCTCGTCGATGAATTTCAATTTAAAGCTTCTTTCGTGACTGCAGGGATTCATCTTCTTGGTTCTTTCGGTAAAGTCGTCACGTAGAAGGGAAATAATAATAAAACAATAAAAATAAAACATAATAACATCATTCTCACGACGTTTCGGCCACAACGCAAGCAGCCGTCCTCAGGTGAAGACCAGGTCTGTCGGGGAGACAGCGTCTGAATCACCTGAGGACGGCTGCTTGCGTTGTGGCCGAAACGTCGTGAGAATTATTTTATTACTTCCCTTCTACGTGACGACTTTACCGAAAGAACCAAGAAGATCTTGTCGATGAGTCACGGGGTACAGATTGACAAAAACGGACCACTCGTTCAGTTACTTTGGTACCGGTGGGCTGGGCAAGGACGATGACATGTCGCAGGTGCAACGCTGCACCGCCCTCCTCTGCTGACAACGCAGGCCAACGGCAGCAAGGCGGGGGCAGAGCGGGCAGGGAGCGGCGGTGCAAGCGTAGGACGTGATGGCGAGCGAGCGATTGCCGCGAGATCGCGAGCAAGCGAACGGGTGCGGGTGGTGCAGTTCAAGGGCAGCACGGGCAACGGGGGGCGGGGCGGGGGTGGTGACCACGCACCGTCGAGCCGGTGGACGGTCCAGTTGTTGTTGAGGGCGGGGTTGCCGGGCGGCAGCCGGAAACCGAAGGGGCTGCCGTTGAAGTCTTCGTCGGCGTCCCTGGCGGTGACGTTGACCGCGGCGCCGCCCGGCACGCCGCACGCGGTGGCCTCGTCGGGCCAGACGACCGGAGCGTTGTCGTTGATGTCCGACAGCCGCAGCGCCAGCGTCCCCGTGCCGCTCGCGACGGGGCTGCCTGCTCCCGCCGGCACGCGGAGACGACAGAGACCCCCCGGCACTCGTCAGCGGCCTTCTACAAAGCGCCGTCGGGTGAGGCGAAGCGCCGTCGTGCGTGCGAGCGGCACCTGCGAAGGCCGGCACGGCACGCGGTGGGGAGGGGGGGGCAGCTCTCACCGTCATCCGTGGCCAGGAAGGTGGCCGTGTAGGTGTTGGCGTGCACCAGGGCGGCCGCCTCGCGGTCAAGCACCACGGCGGTGGTCACCTGGCCGCTCACGGGGTCGATGTCCAGCCAGTCGCCCGGCACCCAAAGCTTCGTGTAGCTGCACGCGGCACCGATCGCGCAGCCACACGCACGCACAGGTGAGGCGCGCGCACCTGAGTCTCGCACAGGTCAACAGAATTGAGTCGCACACAGAGAGGTGAGTCGCTCGGCCGAACAGAATTCACAGTCGATTCACACAGCTGAGTGTCACACAGCCGAACAGAGAGTGAGTCGCACACAAGAGGTGAGTCGCTCGGCTGAACAGAGTTCACACAGGCGATTCACACAGCTGAGTGTCACACAGCCGAACAGAGAGTGAGTCGCACACACACACAGACACGGAGGGTGGGAGGATGGGTTGGCTGGCCGGGGCGGCGACGGGAGCGGACGGGAGTGGACGGTTGGGAAACAGTGGCGGCTCCTGCAAAATCTCTCAGGGGGGGGCAAATGTCTGGATGATTGATAAGGATAAGGTCCACCCATGTAATGGATAAATTAACAGCTTAAGCATGTAAAGGCAACTTCACTTCTTTATTAATATTAATGAAAAATAAAGTGACTCTTACAATACATCTTGTTTGTTTCTATACTCACTATTAATACAATCCACTCAAGTTTCTTTTGTTAAAGATTCCACTAGGTGGCGACAAATTATATTGTTGGATGAAACGTGCTTACGTATGATGACGTAAGCACGTTAGTGCGAGCCCTCCCGGAAGCCGTAGAGAATGCATTGCAGCGCCCCCGTTCGAAAAAAAACATCTTTGAATGTAAATCTATGGGAACACTCGGGGCGATTCTCAGCCGGAGTGAAATCGCCCAAAAAGAGGCGGTACTCCACAGAACGTGACATGACGCTGATTGGACTATATCCAGAGGCACAATGACGGCTAGCGTGACTCTGTGGTTGAATGACATTGGTGGTGCGTCGCCCAATCGCCCTAATGAAGAAACCGCCCCTGCTGGGAAGGCCTCACCGCACGGCCTGCCTCTGCGCCGTGTCGGGGTCGCGGGCCACCAGGGTGGTCACGCGCTGGCCCACGGGGAGGCCCTCGGGAAGCTTCACCTCGCTCAGCAGCGGCTCGAACACCGGCCCCTCGTTCTCATCTTCCACCGTCACCTACCGGGGGGCGGGGGGGGCGAGGGGCTGTTAGCGAGCGCCTGTTAAGGTAGTGGGGGGGGGGGGGGCATGGTGCGGGCGGTCGTGCGGGAGGTGGTGTGGCCGTCACGAGAGATCCCCGCGTGTCGCCCTGACAGACTGTTGGGGGGACGAGTGCTGCGAGCGAGCAGCACCTGTACGAAGGTCGGGGGGGCGGGTGGCCGGCACTGCGCCCGGCCGACCTTTGTCAACACCCGGTGGCTATGCTCACACACCGCACCAGGTACTCATTTCAGGCTGAGATGACCTAGGGGGAGGCCCAGGACCGATTGCGATAGAAAGGTCTACTGGACTTGAAACAAGTTAAATATCGGGGCGTTTGAGTTATTCGCTCTCATTGGCCCGAGGAAATTATCAATAATAAATGGGTATTCACAATCAACGTTTTTGGGTTTAGATCACCGCGTTATTTATAAATGTGTCGTAACCCTCCACCACCCGACACGGCCAATCGGTTTAAAAAGTGTCACGTTGACAAAAGACAAATTAGTTCACTGCTTTAGCCCCCACCGGTGTGTTGAAGCCACAACATTTACAATTTGAGTTAACGATGACGTCACCCTGCTGCTGCTGCTGCTCTATATAAGAACGGGAGACACAGCAGAGCCCCTCAACATTCTGGCGAATTGCGCGATGATGATGCTGGATGCAATTACCAGCGAAACGTCACAGCGCTACTCAAATTGTAAACGTTGTGGCTTCAACACACCGGTCTGGGGGCTAAAGCAGTGAACTATTTTGTCTTTTGTCAACGTGACACGTTTTTACTGATTGGCCGTGTCGGGTGGTGGAGGGTTACGACACATTTATAAATAACGCGGCGATCTAAACCCAAACACGTTGATCGTGAATAATATTGGTCGCGAAAGCCTGCTACGTGTTAGACTAATAAATGGGTACGACTAAAGTTTTGCTGTCTGAGGTGGTGTCAGTTTCTGCGCTGGTGCGAGGACTAAACATCTGGGCCGCAAAGTGACGGGCACTCACGGTGACGGTGGCGGTGCTCGCCGGTCCGAACTGCGCGCTCTCAAGCGAAACCTCGTTCTCCGCGGCGACGACGAGCTTGTACACCGACGAGGTCTCAAAGTCCAGGGGCTGCGGTCGTACACACACCACGCAAACGTTACCCTCCCAACAATCAAACGCTGCGTCATCGCCACCAACATCGCCACGACCGCTGCACAGTCACCAGCAACGCCAGTCACGTGACAGCCACCGTCGTCACCACCACCACCACCACCGTCCCCACGTCATAACCGCCGTCACCCATTGGCAACATCACCACGAAGTTCGCCTTGCCACCTCCCCATCACTATCATCGTCATCTTCTTATAGATTTGAAGCTTTCGTGACTGCAATGATTCATATTCTTAGGTTTTTTCGGTAAAGTCACCGTGTAGGTAAAAACATTAAAAAGTAAAATAAAATAAAAATCACGACGTTTCGGAGGCAACACAAGCTTCCTTCTTCAGGTGGTACCGTCACAGCCACGACAGCCGTATCAAGTAAATGAGAGATTGCAGGAGCTACCACTCCGTTTATATAATGGTTGGAGAAGGTGGTGGGGCAAGGGCCGCATACTTTTTATTAATATGGTAAGTATGCGGCCCTTGCCCCACCACTTTCTCCAACCATTATATAAACGGAGTGGTAGCTCCTGCAATCTCTCATTTACTTGATACAGCTGTCGTGGCTGTGACGGTTCCACCTGAAGACGGAAGTTTGTGTTGCCTCCGAAACGTCGTGATATTTTTATTTTACTTTTTAATGTTTTTTACCTACCTGGTGACTTTACCGAAAAAACCTAAGAATATCATCATCATCATCGTCATCACGCGACCATCACCACCATCGCCATGTCAACCTCGCTTCACCATCAGCCACCCCATTCACCATCACTACCCTGTCAACGCATCACCACCACCACCACGCCACCTCTCCCCCATCGCCACCCAATCAACAACATTGCGACGCCACTCCCATCACCATTATCACCGCATCACCCTCCCCCGCCACCACGACCATTACCATCACTACCCCCATCATCGCCACCACTACTCCATCATCATCACCATCACCACTGCCCCATTACCACCTCATATTATCACCACCACCACCACCACCACTACCCCATCATCATCCTCATCACCTACGTTACCCCATCACCATGACCACCATATCATCACCACCACGACCTCACCATCACCACTGTCACTACCCGACCACCATCACCACCATATCATCACCACCACGACCTCACCATCACCACTGTCACTACCCGACCACCATCACCGTCTCCGCCACGGCAGTGTGTGCGACAGACCCCCCCCTCCCCCCACCACCGCGCCCCTGACCTTGACGACGTAGAGCCTGCCGTCGTTGGTGCGGGGGTCGGTCTCCACGGCGAAGTTCTTGCCGGGGTCCCCGCCGCGCACCACGTAGCGGGCCCGCCACGCCGGCGTGCCGGGCTCGTCCGTGTCCGTCACCATCAGCGTCGTCACCGTCACGTTCACCGCGTTCTCGCGCGCCGTGCCGCGGAACTGTGACGGAGACGGTGACGGGGGGGGGGGCGTCGTCAGGTCATTGTTCCGCTAGCCTCAAAAATATAATAAATATTTATATTCTTAGGTTTTTTCGGTAAAGTCACCGTGTCGGTAAAAACATTAAAAAGTAAAATAAAATAAAAAAATCACGACGTTTCGGAGGCAACACACAAACGTCGTGATTTTTATTTTATTTTACTTTTTAATGTTTTTACCTACAAGGTGACTTTACCGAAAAAACCTAAGAATATGAAGCATTGCAGTCACGAAAGCTTCAAATCTAGAATAAATATTTGACCAGGTAAGGCCCCACACGGAGCTATGTGTGGTGGCACGGTGAGTGTGGTGGCACGGTGCGTGTGGTGGCACGGTGAGTGTGGTGGCGCGGTGAGTGTGGTGGCACGGTGCGTGTGGTGGCACGGTGCGTGTGGTGGCACGGTGAGTGTGGTGGCGCGGTGAGTGTGGTGGCACGGTGCGTGTGGTGGCACGGTGCGTGTGGTGGCATGGTGAGTGTGGTGGCGCGGTGAGTGTGGTGGCACGGTGAGTGTGGTGGCACGGTGAGTGTGGTGGCACGGTGAGTGTGGTGGCGCGGTGCGTGTGGTGGCACGGTGAGTGTGGTGGCACGGTGAGTGTGGTGGCGCGGTGCGTGTGGTGGCACGGTGAGTGTGGTGGCACGGTGAGTGTGGTGGCACGGTGAGTGTGGTGGCGCGGTGAGTGTGGTGGCACGGTGAGTGTGGTGGCACGGTGAGTGTGGTGGCACGGTGAGTGTGGTGGCACGGTGAGTGTGGTGGCACGGTGAGCGTGGTGGCACGGTGAGTGTGGTGGCACGGTGAGTGTGGTGGCGCGGTGCGTACGGTTATGCCCGTAAACTCGGGGGGATTGTCGTTTTTGTCGGCGACGGTGACGATGGCGGTGGCCATGTTCTTGAGGCCGATGTCCGGGTCACCCTCCATGTCCGAGGCCTGCACCACCAGCATGTACTGCGGCGTTCGCTACATCGACGGGGCACACAGACACACCCCTTAAAGATCAACAAACGAGGACAAGGATTCCTCGTGTAGCCTCAACAGAACTTTGTTAGGGCAAGCGCCGTTAAGCGAGCGGCAACTGCGGAAGGCCGGCACGTCGCACGAGGAGGAGGCGGGTGGCCAGCACCACGCCCGGCCGCCTTTGTCTCCCCAGTGGGGATGTTTGCACGCTGCAGCAGCTACTCGTTTGAGGCCGAGTCGACCGTCACCAGTGTCGAATCGAACTCGGGTGCCCGGGTTCGTAGCGGAGCGCGCTGGCCGCGACACCGTCGCTTCCGATACGCGCGGCACACAACATTAAGAAGCCATATTCTTAGGTTTTTTCAGTAAAGTCACGTGACTTTACCGAAAAAACCTAAGCATATGAAACCTTGCAGTCACGAAAGCTTAAAATCTAGAACTGATCAATGATGAATAATAAAATGTACATAATATACTCTTTGGTTCTTTAGAAAACAAAATAAGAATAATGTCACGACGTTTCGATCCCAACACAAGCGGTCGTCCTCGGGTGGAAAAAATAATAATTCAGCAGTGGAACTGCAGAACCTTTCATTTTTAAATATTGGTAATTTTCTACCCACGTGACTTTACCGAATGAACCAAAGAGTATGGATTCCTGCAGCCACGGAAGCTTCAAATCACGATTGTAAAAACCGTCACTTTTTTCAAATTGTCTTGCTGTGGATTTCGCACCTGATGACGATTGCTGCTTGTGTTGCAATCGAAACGTCGTGAGAATTTACATTGTTTAATATTTCTATTATTTCTATTATTATTTCCCTTCTACGTGACTTTACCGAAAGAACCAAGAAGATGAATCCCCGCAGTCACGAAAGCTTTAGAATTAAGAAGCCACTGCAGCTGAAAACTCGTTTCTTCAGATCCGCTTTTCGTGTTAAGCCTGTCGCCCTTCCCTCGCACCTCCGTTCAGCGCGATCGTCTACGACGTACGGTGCGCGACAGACGCTCAACGTACGTGCATATACACACCGACAACACGAGTGTAACACCGTACACACAACCCCAGAGATTAGCCACCACCCCCCGGACCGACATCGGCCAATCGGCGGCGGTTACCGCGGGACAACGACCCACCTCGCGGTCCAGCCCGGCGGCGATGGTGCTGATGACGCCTGTGGTGTTGTCGATGGTGAACAGGCGGTCCACGGGCACCTTGGGAATCTGCGACAAGATCCTGTAGCGGATCATGCCGTTGGCCGATAAGGCGTCGTCCTTGTCACTCGCCGTTACCGTCATCACTGGCGTGCCTGCCGGGGGAGGGAGGGCAGGGAGGGATGCGTGGACATGGTGACTCTAAAGAACAAACATTATATTCACTCCATCTCTTCTCTAGCCCGTGCCGCGCCCGTTTAGCCCCCTCGATCCGGCCAAACAAAAGCTGTTTCGGCATGCGGTAACTGGGCATGCGGGCTACATGACCCAGCCATATGCTGGAGGAGCTCACGGATGGGACTTTGTCCAGATCTTTCAAGGATACGTGAGCTCCTCACACAATCCAGCCTGGTCAAACCCAGGATGAATCGTAGGCAGGCAAGCCTAAATGTTTTTAACCGGCGAAGATGTTCCATTAGGGGGGTCCACGTTTCACAAGCATAGAAAAGGGAGGGAATGACTGTGTCCGAGAAGACCTGAAGCTTCGTGCGGCGCAACAGACCAGGTAGCTACCACACAGCAGCATTACGCAACCGATGAAAAGATAATGCCGCTCGACTGATTCAGAGCGAGACCTCTGCTGTCAAACCGGAGCTGGTCATGAGCACATTGCCCAGGTATGAGAAACTCTCCACTCTCTCCACAACTGCCCTATCACCAATTGAGAGTTGTGGGAGTGGAGTCAAACCGGAGCTGGTCATGAGCACACTGCCCAGGTATGAGAAACTCTCCACTCTCTCCACAACTGCCCTATCACCAATTGAGAGTTGTGGGAGTGGAGTCAAACCGGAGCTGGTCATGAGCACACTGCCCAGGTATGAGAAACTCTCCACTCTCTCCACAACTGCCCTATCACCAATTGAGAGTTGTGAGAGTGGAGTCAAACCGGAGCTGGTCATGAGCACACTGCCCAGGTATGGTAAGCTCTCCACTCTCTCCACAACTGCCCTATCACCAATTGAGAGTTGTGGGGGTGGAAGTGTCCGTTGTTACAAAACACCCAGGCAGGTGCTGTCACTATCACACCCCCGTCACCGCCGCGCCCGTCTGTGCCCGTCCGCACGCCGCACCTGGTGGGGAGCCCTCATCCACGGAGCCCTGGAACACGGTCGCGTCGAAGTTGGGCCTGTTGTCGTTGAGGTCGATCACTTTAATGAGGAGATCTACGGGATTCTCCACGGGATGCCCGTTCACATCCACCGCGTGGCCCTTCAGCTGCAGCGGGCACGCAACGCACACGCAACGCACACGCAACGCACACGCAACGCACACGCAACGCACACGCAACACACGCAACGCACACGCAACGCACACACAACGCACACGCAACACACACGCAACACACACACAACGCACAAGAAAAACACACACGCAACACACACTCAACACACACGCAACGCACACGCAACGCACACACAACGCACACGCAACACACACGCAACGCACAAGAAAAACAAACACGCAACACACACTCAACACACACGCAACGCACACGCAACGCACACGCAACGCAGTGGTTCTCTGAGAATAGTACCTGGACCACCGACGAACCGCGACGGGACTCCTGGAGGTCCGCTGGGCTGCGAAGCCGATTGCAGGTTGATCCGCAAACGTTGACGCCTTTTGTTTCGGACGTTAATATTTTACTCGTGATATTGAAAATTGTAAATGAAATTAGGTAAACCGCCCCGATTGAATTACCCGAACCCCGAGATCTAAATTCTCCGCGAAAAAAAAACAAAACCGTTCTAGCCGCGTTAAGGTTCTTTTAATGTCACGGTAATATGAATATAATTGAGTAATATTGGTACTTAGAGAATTTAATGTTTTTGTCACCAGGTAGCGGGAGGGGCTTGCATCCCGGAAATGTTGACATTGACCGAGTGGCCCGGGGGACAGGACATTTGAGAACAGGTCCCTGCGGTGTGGGCTGGTAGGAACGAACAAATGAATGGCTATAATAAAATGAAATGGCGGGGGTACGATACGAAGGGAGAGTTTGAGGCCTAGTTCTAGGCTTTAGACCTAGCTGTAGGCTTTAGGCCGCTGTGAGTTAATTGTTAATTTAAATGTTTTAATTGAAAGCAATCTCAGGGAATTATAAGGGAATGTTACACTTGTTTAGCCAGGAAAGCCTCACTGAGTCTAAAGGTTTTTTAATTAAAAAGCTATCTCAGGGAATTATAAGGGAATGTTACACTTGTTTAGCCAGGAAAGCCTCACTGAGTCTAAAAGTGTTTGCAGTAGGGGGCGATGTTGCTACACCTAATCGGACATCGGACGGACGGACGATATAATCTATTGTAGGCTGGTTCACTTCGTTCCTACCAGTAAAACTCCACAATAGAGGCCTGGACCTCGCTATGCCAACACACACGGGGGGTGTGTGGTGCTCGCGTGCGTGCGTACCTCACCAGATACTCTGCGACGAGCTCGCGGTCCAGGGTCTTGGTGACGGAGAGGCGCCCGGTCACGGAGTCCACGATGAAAACCCCGATGGGGTTCAGGTCAGCACCAGGCCCCACGATGCTGTAGTGCACTTTCCTGTGCGCGTTCGATTTTATCTGTGGGGGCGCACGTGCGAAGGCGCAGGGGAGGCGGCAGGGGGCGGCGTTACGCTCTGCACCAGCGGTCGAGAACCTGTGGCTCGCGAGCCATATATGGCTCTTCTGGTGACGGCATATGGCTCCCAGACAATTTTGAGTTGAGAAAAAAATACAAAAATCAGTTTGGAACTGATTTTAAAATACTTGTGATATTGCTTAATAATACCGTGTCATTTTAAAGTGAACAGAAATTAGTTTTGAAGATAAATTTCACGGGTCACGGGGCCTCAACGCCTGCACGAAGCTCAACCTCACCACGTCGTACGAACCAGACTACACAAGGTCATCAGCAAAACCACGCAGCGCCAGAAGTCGCATTAAAAGTAAGACGTATTTAATTTATTATACGTTAAAAATTACTATATGGCTCTCAATGCAATATATTTAGAAATATTTGGCTTTTATGGTTCTCCCAGTCAAAAAGGTTCCCGACCCCTGGTCTACACGATAGCTACGCTCGACCATCGCGTGGAGACACGTACGCAAAGGTACCCCGGATAGCCTTCAACAGACTGCTGGGGCAAGTGCAGTTTGCGAGCAGCAGCAAATATGAAGGCCGGCATGGCGCGCGAGGGGGTGTGATATGCAGTTACCAACACACCCGGCCGCCTTTGTCTCCCCAGTGGAGACAGTTCTACATCGCACCGGGTACTTATTTGAGACCAAGCTCAGATAACCGTCACTGGGTGTGAGCTGTAAGTGGAAATCAAACTCACGTCACCAGGCTCAGAGCGTAGTGCGTGCTAACCAATTGGCAACAGCTCCTCCAACATATATACATGCGTACACACACACACATAAACATCACATGCTGATGTATGGCATGCTAAATACACCACCACAAACCCCAACAACAACAACCGCCATTCGCCACTAAGTGGCGGTGACGTCACCACGACGCTTGTGCCAGGCCATGTGCACCTTGAGGCTGCCACGTGAAGTGTCGAACGCCCGCTGGCAGGAGGTCACGGGGCAGACCCAGCAGGTGCCACGGGTCGACTGACCGAGATGACCGAGACGACTGGCTGATGCACCACCTGTGCCCCCTACTGTACCAACTTGCTGTGTTTTAGCCACACACACACACATTCACCCTTACACTCACCAACGCATGACATTCACACACTGCTGAAACAGGGGGTTGAACGTAGGCAGCACGGATCGAACCCAGGACCACCTTCCTTGCCGCGAGGTGAGAGCCGCGTCACCACCGCCGAACTGCCGCCACCGCCGTTACGACCGCCGCGACAGCGCTAGTCAACTTCAACGCCGGCGGGGGAGGGTCATGGGGGTAGACAGAACCGGCCCTAGATCTTTGGTGGCCCTAAGCAAAATTTGGTTGGAGGCCCCTTTGATGTATAATTTTTTTCACCCACTCGCTAGCAGTGACTCTAGGGGGCCCTCTGCTGACCACGGGGCCCTTTGCAATCGCAAGGGTCGCTTAGCGGCTGAGCCGGCTCTGGGGGTAGAGGGGGTGAGGGGAGGGAAGAGGGGAGGGGGGAGGCCTTTACCTGAACCAGATGCTTGGGGAAGGGACCGCGGTCGTTTTCGGCGACGCTGATTGCCGGGATGAGCCAGTTGCGCTTCTGCCGGTGCTGCCGCTGGAACAGGACGACGCCGCCCTCTTCCCCCGCAGCGCCGACGCCGCCCACCTCCACCTCCTGCTCCTGCTGCTGGCGCTCCATCTTTCCCTGCGAGGCAAAGCGGCGGAGGGGCAGGGGCGCGGCGACTCTGTTCGGACAATCTTAATTTTTGGAGCTTTCGTGACTGCAGGAATTATTCTTTGGTTCTTTCGGTAAAGTGACGTGTATAGATAAAATAATAAATTAAATAGCATACGACGTTTCGATTGCAACACAAGCAATCGTCGTCAGGTATAATGAAATAGCGACATAGAATCTAACCATAAAACTATAGACAGATATATAAGCACAGACATCACCAAGATACACAGAGAGAGAGCAACACAGGCACAGAGAGAGGTGATCGTCTCTGTGGCGAGGCCTTAAATAGACAGAGGGGGGCGGAGGCAGAGAGAGGGAGGGGGTAAGGAAAATAGGATTGTAAACATTAGTTTTATGACGTCATAATTGAGAGGGGGGGATAGGTCTGACTTTTTGTGACGTCATGTGACGAGAGGGGGCAGTTTTATGACGTCATAATTGAGAGGGGGGGTCTGACTTTTTGTGACGTCATGTGACGAGGGAGGGGGGCAGAGCTTTATGACGTCATAATTGAGAGGGGGGTCTGGCTTTTTGTGACGTCATGTCACGAGGGGGGGCAGAGTTTTATGACGTCATAATTGAGGGGGGGTCTGTCTTTTTGTGACGTCATGTGACGAGGGGGGGGGCAGAGTTTTATGACGTCATAATTGAGGGGGGGGAGGTCTGACTTTTGTGACGTCATGTCACGAGGGGGGGTGTCAAAAATCGTCAAAAATCGCGTGACGTCATTTATGGACGGCCCCATAGGCAGCAAAAGGGGACGAGGGGGATGCGTGGAGAGCGAGCGGGCGCTTCTAAGGGGGTGGGTTGCTGATGAACGAGCTTGAAAAGGGGATGAAGGGGATAAGGATGCGAGATTTGAAGCTTTCGTGACTGCAAGGACTCATACTCTTTGCTGTTTTCGGTAAAGTTACCGTCTAGGTGAAACATTAAAGTTAATAAAAGTAAAATAGAATAAAAATTAATAAAAAATAAAATAAAAATCACGACGTTTCGGATGACGGAGGCTTGTGTTGCCGCCGAAACGTCGTGATTTTTATTATATTTTAATTAATTTTAATGTTTTACCTACGCGGTGACTTTACCGAAAGCACCTAAGAGTATGAGATTAATAAAATAAAATTAATAAAAGTAAAATAAAATAAAAATCACGACGTTTCGGAGGCAACACAAGTCTCCGTCATCCGAAACGTCGTGATTTTTATTTTAATTTTATTTGATTAATTTTATTTTATTAATTGTATACTCTTATGTGTTTTCGGTAAAGTCACCGTGTAGGTGAAACATTAAAATTAATAAAAAATAAAATAAAAATCACGACGTTTCGGATGACAGAGGCTTGTGTTGCCTCCGAAACGTCGTGATTTTTATTATATTTTAATTAATTTTAATATTTTACCGACGTGACTTTACCGAAAATAAAAATCACGACGTTTCGGAAGCTTTTTTCCCTCCTAAACGTCGTGATTTCTATTTTATTTTATTAACTTTAATATTTCACCTACACGGTGCCTCAGAGTGAGGGGGCATGAGGATGCGTTGGGGGGTAAGAGGCCCCGTTACCTGACACTTGCTGCTCTGTTTCTCGCCTCTCCCTGTGTGCAGCAGCAGCAGTAGTCCCCTCATTATGGGGGTTCACTTTTCCCAGCGGCGGGGGGTCCCTGAATCACCTCAGGATCACCTCAGAGAAGGGAGCTCTCCCGTCTCAGCAGCGATGGAGGCTGCTGCTGTTTGCAAGGCTCCCTGATTGTTGTTGTTGTTGTGGGTGGTGGTGGTGGTGGCGAGGGGGTTGTTCCCTGGTCTCGCGAAGGGATCCTTGCGGGTCTGCGAGGGGGTCTAAGGGGGTCTAAGGGGGCTCCTCTCAGCGACTGCGTCCGCAGGGGAAATGGCGCGAAGCTGAGAGAGGAGGGTGGGGGGAGGGGCAGCACCTGGGACGTCACGTCCGGTGGGACCAGGGGGATAAAGGGGAGGGGCAGCACCTGGGTGACGTCACGTCCGGTGTGACGAATGGCACCGCTGATTCGCTGCGGGGGGATAAAGGGGGAGGGGCAGGAACTGGGGTGACGTCACCTCACCGCTGATTCGCTGCGGGGGAGGGGGGATGAGGGGGAGGGGCAGCCCCTGGGGTGACGTCACCTCACCGCTGATTCGCTGCGGGGGAGGGGGGATAAAGGGGGAGGGGCAGCCCCTGGGGTGACGTCACTTCCCGTGTGACCAGGGGAGGGGGGATAAAGGGGGAGGGGCAGCACCTGGGTGACGTCACTTCCCGTGTGACCAGGGGAGGGGGGATAAAGGGGGAGGGGCAGCACCTGGGTGACGTCACTTCCCGTGTGACCAGGGGAGGGGGGATAAAGGGGGAGGGGCAGCACCTGGGGTGACGTCACTTCCCGTGTGACCAGGGGAGGGGGGATAAAGGGGGAGGGGCAGCACCTGGGTGACGTCACTTCCCGTGTGACCAGGGGAGGGGGGATAAAGGGGGAGGGGCAGCACCTGGGGTGACGTCACTTCCCGTGTGACCAGGGGAGGGGGGATAAAGGGGGAGGGGCAGCACCTGGGTGACGTCACTTCCCGTGTGACCAGGGGAGGGGGGATAAAGGGGGAGGGGCAGCACCTGGGGTGACGTCACTTCCCGTGTGACCAGGGGAGGGGGGATGAAGGGGGAGGGGCTGCACCTGGGTGACGTCACTTCCCGTGCACATGTGTTCGATTACCTGGATTCTAACTGCGGTAGAGTGTAGTTAAGTCACGTGATGTATATTCTTAGGTTTTTTTCGGTTAAGTCACGTAAGTAAAACATCAAAATAAAAAATTTACTTACGTGACTTAACCGAAAAAACCTAAGAATATGAATCTTTGCAGTCACGAAAGCTTCAAATCTAGAATCACGTGTGTGTACTTACACACACATAAAAAACAGCTTGACAGGAATCCATACTCTTTGGTTCTTTCGGTAAAGTTACGTAGGTAGAAATAAAATCAAATAAATCACGACCTTTTCGATCGCAACACAAGCGACCGTCATCAGGGCGGAACCGATACAGCAGGACAACTGTTGATTTAGGAGCCTGACAGGGTGCATACTTTCATTTTTACGCATCATTCATGCAAATTATATCCCGTAACCTGCAGTCAGCCTCCTGTTTACAGAGCCGCACGCGCTGTGGTTCATCGCTGTGCTTTGCCCGTCGGTAATGGGTCATGTGTCCTCCTCCTTCCTCCCGACGAGCAGGCGAGTGTTTATGAATCGCACAAATGTTGCGAAACTCATCGCGAGACCATGAGAGTTGGTGATGGCTTAAGCGAGGCCTTCATCCAGCAGTGGATAGGTCATGAGTGTTTATGAATCGCACAAATGTTGCGAAACTCATCGCGAGACCATGAGAGTTGGTGATGGCTTAAGCGAGGCCTTCATCCAGCAGTGGATAGGTCATGAGTGTTGATGAATCGCACAAATGTTGCGAAACTCATCGCGAGACCATGAGAGTTGGTGATGGCTTAAGCGAGGCCTTCATCCAGCAGTGGATAGGTCATGAGTGTTTATGAATCGCACAAATGTTGCGAAACTCATCGCGAGACCATGAGAGTTGGTGATGGCTTAAGCGAGGCCTTCATCCAGCAGTGGATAGGTCATGAGTGTTTATGAATCGCACAAATGTTGCGAAACTCATCGCCAGACCATGAGAGTTGGTGATGGCTTAAGCGAGGCCTTCATCCAGCAGTGGATAGGTCATGAGTGATGATGATGAAATTCAATGTCTATCGCTGTATGTGTATTGCCCTGTAGTGGTGCAATACACGTGAAGTGAGGTATGAGTAGGGGAGGAGGTATGATGCTCATTATCCAGTTATTCCTACGCTGTCTCAAGCAAAATTCGACGATTTTATCTCAACATTAATGAAGCCTTTTAGGGTCCATATTGAAATATAACAGTTTTTGAACACCCTCCCTGCTGTCGTACTAGCAGTTGCCGCCCGCTTCGCGGGCGGTGTGTATATACTTGGTTGGTGGGGAGTTGAAAGTGGCTGGACACAATATACATGTTTTGGTGATTGTTTTATGTTTATTTTTGTGAGGTTATATGTATTTTAATGACATTATTCAATAATGCAACTTCTTCAAATATAGAATGCAACTTATTCAAATATCTGGCGATTCACGATATTCTTCGTGAACACTCCGTCTTCCTCCTCGTCGTCAGGTCCCTCAATAAGCGCCTTGATGTTGGATGTTGCCGTGACTCGCGATAGTGCCACGTACAGTTGGCCGTGCGAGAAGCATGGCGTTGGTAGATATAATCGCAGGTTGTGAACAGTTTGCCCTTGCGCCTTGTTGATGGTCATCGCGAATGCTGGGACAATGGGGAACTGTTTGCGCCGAAGTCGAAATGGGAAGTCCTTCATGTCCAATTCGCGGCGGATATGGTTGTTCTCAAGCAGCGAGTCCAAGACCAAGTGTGGGTACTCGGAAAGCTGCGGGAGGTCGTCAAAGTCCGACAGAGCGATCCCACCTGCCGTGAGGAACTCGTGGAGGCTGTGAAGGGTCTTGAACTTTACCAATTTTTTTTGTATTTTCTTTGATGCTGCTAATCCTGCATAATGCACGGGTATAAGTAGTACTAATCACATACCTGCATTTCCCATATCCCCTCCCTTTGATGCTGCTAATCCTGCATAATGCACGGGCATAAGTAGTACTAATCACATACCTGCATTTCCCATATCCCCTCCCTTTGATGCTGCTAATCCTGCATAATGCACGGGCATAAGTAGTACTAATCACATTCCTGCATTTCCCATATCCCCTCCCTTTGATGCTGCTAATCCTGCATAATGCACGGGCATAAGTAGTACTAATCACATACCTGCATTTCCCATATCCCCTCCCTTTGATGCTGCTAATCCTGCATAATGCACGGGCATAAGTAGTACTAATCACATACCTGCATTTCCCATAAATATGCTAAATTGCTCTTGATATGCAAATTTTATTGTCAAGGCGCCCTTTCCCCCCCTTCCAACCCAGCTTATATATATGCTCCAAGCGCGTGTGCTGTTTCATTCAGACGCTGTCGCCTCGACATACCTGGTTTTCACCTGAGGACGGCGGCTTGCGTTGTGGCCGAAACGTCGTGAGAATTATTTTATTATGTTTAATTTTTTTTATTGTATTACTTCCCTTGTACGTGACTTTAGCGAAAGAACCAAGAAGATTTAGCATTTCTTCTTTGTTGGTCAGCTGGCGGTACTGGTACTCGTAATCGCGAGCCAATTCGTCGTAGAATTTACCCCAGAGAGCCTTGGTATCTGCTGCCATGGAATACAGCAGAATGGTAGCGAAGAGTTGACGAAGCTGGTACGGCATCTGAAAGAGCGAGGCTTCTTCCAGACACGCAACCAATTCGCGATCGCTCTCAAGGTAGCCTGCTCGCATGGCTGCTTCCAGGGGTTTGTTTTGTTTAATTTTATTCGTAACGCACCATCCATATGCACTCCACCATCCACCATGCCCTTGCATGGCAAAGACACAGCTCCGGTGTGCGTCAGCGTGTGCGCCATCCACAGTGACATTGGTCAGAAATTGCACCGTTCCGATCGCACACAGGTTAGCCCCTGCATCCTCCGTCTGTATGTACACACACAGACACATCCGTTATGGGGCCACCTATTTTTTTCTTATAAAAAATATTTTGTTGGTGTTTTTACGTTTACGTATTCCCATTGTGGGTGTTTTACGCATGCATCAGATTTTTGGGTTCCTCACATATGATATCAGAGGTGTGGGTCACTCCATTTCTCAATCGAACAATAACGGGGATCGTTTCAGTTATGACAGTTTGCAGATAGAAACATTGCATGATCGTATACTAATAATGACAGAATTTGTACCCCAGTGGAGGGCATCCCCCACCCGGCGCTTCTTACCGGTACTGTGAGACTTAGAAAACCAGACCTCTCCTCCTCCTGAACCGTTCACAATACCCTGTGGTAGTACCATAATCATCTCAATAAAGCGATCACTTTCCAATGCCCATTTTGATCCCGGGAGTTACCCGGGTGGTGTCACACGAAATTTGCATGTCGCAAATTTCGATATGGCTTGTGCAACGGCCAGAGAGTGACAGCGGCGGGGGCCGGGCTGCAACCTTTTTTGACAGTTTATTAAATTTCAAAGTGCATGGGATTGGCACTCCAAAACATGATAAATGTACAGTAACGCCAACTGCATCCGTGCCAAACATGATACGCGGACACATGCTGCATATTATGCAACACATGCCCTTACCAGCAGCAGCATGCACAACATCTGAATTACACAACCGAAGTAGACAGCAAGCCGTCCATGGAGACGTGATCAACGTCAATACATAATAATGGTAATAAGCCGGATAAACCGAAAAGTACCCATTGTACCCATCAAACAGTAAGCTGGGTTGCCCCATGGGGGTATTGACCCATGGGCGAAACTGTAAGGGGTGCTACGCAACTGGCCGTGGTCCCGGCAGGTGAAGCTGGCAGCTCAGTCCGCTAAGACTTACTGTATAGCGACCCCTGCCTACTCGTAAGGTAAAGTTGTTTGGGGACTCCACTAATCGCAGCACGCAGCACCCATTTTTTACATAAATAAACGTAATATTAGCGTAACTACCATTCGCACACTTGCATACACACCACACTCACACAGCGCAGGGTCTGCGCCCACAGTGCACTGCAGCACTGCGGCGCAGACCATGCCAAACCTATGCTATCGCTCTCTTCCGGGCGTGTTAATTATTTATTTTTATCGAATCAAAGTGAGCTGTGGCTTTTTGCCGGCTGTTTTATTTTCATCGAATCAGAGCGAGCTGTTTGGGCGGGTCCGTAAATAAATTAACGTCCAGATACGCACGCAGACGACCAAACCAGCGTAGTTGTTTATGATGATCATTGCCACGAGTGTGTAAAAGAGAAGTGAACGCATCGCCTGTGGAGAACGCGGGGATCGAACCCGCAACCTTCCGCATGGGAAGCGAGGGCGCAACCCACTGCGCTACTCGCCCAGGGCGTGAAGGCATCAAGCTCTGGGCTCCTACACGGTGACGTTCAGCCTAATCCATGAATGAGTTCTAGATTTGAAGCTTTCAAGTTCAAGTTCATGTATTAGTTGTAGCCCTGTGAGCCATTCGGCTCTTGAATCGGGTGCAACCGCAACAAACAAAAAACAAAGACATGAAAAAAAACATCTTAAAGTGAATATGTGACTAAGAGCAAACAGAAAATCCAAGAAAAGACAGCAAAATGTTGCAGAAAAAATCACCGTTACACCAACGCTGTGTGCAAAAATCCCAGTGGGATGCAAGTCAAACAACAACAACAAGACAACTTAGATTAAGGCCATCAGTCTAACTCTGTACTACAACAAACAAACATGGCTAAACCAATACACTTTTCGAAATCACCTAAATAAAGCCATGAAAGCAAAATTTCGATCAACAATGTTTCTTTTAACAAACAGCAAATCCCAATCAAGCGGTCAGTGCCTTGCCCAATGGACTCACCAAATGTGTAACGTTTTCTATTTGAATAAATGTAAAATAAGTATAACCCGTAAAAACAAAGTTTTTCACTCTAAATCCTTCATATGCGTGGCGGCTAGAGTCCTCTCGTCCTCTGGCTTGAGATGGCTGCCACCTTTGGGTCAGATGATTGCCTGCCACCATTAAGCAATTGGTAATTAAATATTTAATTTGTTTTCCCTAAACAGTGTAAAATTTTGGACATTTTTTTTACGAACATTAATTGTCACGCACAACGAGTCTGTGTGCAAAATGTCAGCTCGATTGGATCACGGGAAGTGGGTTAAAAAACGACCGAAAAGTTTGCACGGTCGTAAGCAAGCAAGCGAACTTAATATAAAGGATTTAAAAATATATTCGCCTGTGGAGGACGCGGGGATCGAACCCGCGACCTCTCGCATGGGAAGCGAGACTGCGCCACTCGCCCAGCGCGTGAAGGTGTCACGCTCTGGGCTCCTACACGGTGACGTTCAGCCACATCCATGATGAGTTCCAGATTTGAAGCTTTCGTGACTGCAATGATTCATACTCTTAGGCTTTTTCGGTCAAGTCGCTTATTAAATTGTAGTTTTGAAGCTTTCGTGACTGCATTGATTCATACTCTTAGGCTTTTTCGGTAAAGTCACTTATTAAAGCATAAAACCCACGACGTTTCGATCTCCACACATTAACATAATGTATTAATGACGTCAGTTAGAGTCGCCACTCGTTGTGGGAGGGGCTGTTGCTTGTACCCCGGGAGTGACGTCATGTCACCTGCTGCCGCGTGACGTCACAGGCTGCAGCTTCGCGCGTGCAGTGAAATCTGAGGTGAGAAATTCTCATCGCGGTTGTTGTGGTTGTTGTTGTTGTGCTTGTTGTGGTTGTTGTTGTGGTTGTTGTTGTTTATCAAGCTAGAGCCTCGCTCTCTCTCTCGTAGGGATGTCACTAGAGCAGCAGCAGCTTGTGAATCGATGTCCAAGTTGGAACTTTACAACGCGGGGCCTAGACACGCGGGGCCTTGCCTCCTGCCCTCGCCTGGTCGCGTTTGCTTTAATTCCCTCCCTTAAGTTTAATTTGTCTTCACGCGGCTCGCTACTTTGTCACTTTGGTTTATTGTAGATATTAACGCAGTTTTTTTTTTCGTTTTTTTACCAGCCCAAGCCCGCCTGAGCTGCTGTACCGCTCTTGTTTACAGAAGCTACCTGCCCACGACACAAGGTGGGTTTTGTCAACGCGTGTCTCGGTGTTTTGACTTAAAACTTTAGTAACTGCAGCAATTCATATTCTTGGTTCTTTCGGTAAAATCACAGAGATAAAAAAAGAATAACGGATAATAATATTAAATTAAAAAATTTGCAAATAAAGAATAAACCCACGACGTTTCGATCGCAACACAAGTGGTGTTTATTTAATTTAATTTCATGATCTGTTATTTTTATTTCCTATCTACGTGACTTTACCGAAAGAACCAAGACTACGTGTGTCAATGTCTGTCTGTCAAAGACGCTGAATGTGGAGGGAAAAACCGGGCAGTGTGTGACAGTGTAAAGTATATTAACTCTGATGAACACGGAGGTTGTAACAAAACAATAGTTTATTTTAGTTTTCCTCTGGAACTCTTTATAAGAGTGGAAACAGGAAGTTAGCACAGCACACACACGTGCAGCAGCTGACGTCAGATCTGTTCATCCCATCATT
Organism: Lethenteron reissneri; assembly: GCF_015708825.2. NCBI lineage: Eukaryota > Metazoa > Chordata > Hyperoartia > Petromyzontiformes > Petromyzontidae > Lethenteron > Lethenteron reissneri. The sequence goes on along the minus strand of NW_026891265.1, from coordinate 79,422 downwards.
CAAGGACATCTGAGCCTGGCTTCACACCGCTAAGTTGCCACTGAACAACATTCCTGCTGCTGCGGAGGGAGCTGGTAGGAACGTCGGGTTGCTCGGTCAATGGCCTGCAGGGTCAACGGCGGCCAGGGCAACGTGGTGTATTCCGCAAATATGCCCGACTGTGAGGGCGGGCACAAGCCGGCGTGAGTAGGTTAAACGTTGAGTTTTATAAGGGCACCACGGGGTGACCAGCCCCTCCCCACCCAGCCCCACCCCTCCCACCCACCACCCAGCCCCTCCCCACCCTCTCCACCCAGCCCCTCCCTTCACGACGGACACAATAATCCCCTGTGGGCTGGTGTAACCAGGAGGTTCCTACCAGTATTAATTTACGCATTTCTGCACAACACAAATAGGATTGTTTCCAACACCCTTTGCTATGTCAGCCGAATTTAGCTTTCATAAATATTTCTTTTGTAGCCAGACAGCCGAAATTGTGTGCTCGGAGTTTTGGGTTCCCATTCATTTTGAAGATACGAGGGCTTCCAGACATGTTTGTGACCATTCACCCTCTCATTGTGTGCCATAACAGCCCGTGTGATGAATTTGGGAAACTGTTTCACTGCATCATGAATATATGAATAAGTATAGACGTGTAAGTCACGTGTGACTGTGTATATGCATTCCTCTGTGTCTGACGTGTAGGTGGTGTGGTTATCATTTTTTTCTGTCTGCAGCTGTCGCTTGGTCTGATGGAGCAAAGGCGCTCAGCACAGCTCGGTACGGCAAGGCAACAATGCGACCGGCGTGGATACAGCACGGAGCGGACTGGAAATTTGACACAGCACCAGAGAACACACACAGGAGAGAAACCCTTCAAGTGCAGTGTGTGTGGGAAGGCATTTGCCTGGCCATCTGCTCTTAAAAGACACCAGAGAACACACACGGGAGAGAAACCCTTCAAGTGCAATGTGTGTGAGGAGGCATTTGCACAGTCATATCATCTTAAAACACACCAGAGAACACACACGGGAGAGAAACCCTTCAAGTGCAGTGTGTGTGGGAAGGCGTTTGCACATTCATCTGCTCTTGTAACACACCAGAGAACACACACGGGAGAGAAACCCTTCAAGTGCAGTGTGTGTGGGAAGGCGTTTGCACTTTCATCTACTCTTGTAACACACCAGAGAACACACACAGGAGAGAAACCCTTCAAGTGCGGTGTGTGTGGGAAGGCGTTTGCACAGTCATCTGCTCTTGTAGAACACCAGAGAATACACACGGGAGAGAAACCCTTCAAGTGCAGTGTGTGTGGGAAGGCGTTTGCACAGTCATCTACTCTTGTAGAACACCAGAGAACACACACGGGAGAGAAACCCTTCAAGTGCAGTGTGTGTGGGAAGGCGTTTGCAAAGTCATCTTCTCTTGTAATACACCACAGAACACACACGAGAGAGAAACCCTTCAAGTGCACTCCGTGCGGGAAGGCGTTTGCACATTCATCACATCTTCATGAACACCAGAGAACACACAAGCATCAGAAGATCCACCAGGAGTGGAGTCTGAAATCAGCTTGTGAAAGTCAAAGTGCTGCAATGAGCCCATCCCTCATCAAACAAGAACCGGAAGAAAATCCCAGCTTGGACACTTTTAAAGAAATCAAGGTGAAATATGAAGAGGTGAAGGTGAAATGTGAAGAAGTGATGGTGAAGAGCGAAGAAGTGAAGGTAAAATGTGAAGATGAAGGTTCAACTCCAAAATGTGACCTTCACATCGATGGAGGCAACGTGAAGCAGGAGAAGAATTCTGACTGAGGCAGAGCGAGGCAACTCCCAGCAGTTTGTGGAAGTGGAGGTGTGGGTGGACTTCCTCTGAGACAATACAAAGTCAAATGGAGACCCGGTAGATGTGTAAGCTTGAGACGATGTCGCTCCAATAGATGCACCCTTGTCACAGGCCTTTAATGACAACGTGAAGTTGAACACCCAATTCCTAGGTGCAACCTGCAGGGTAAGAGCGGCCAGTGTTTGTGGACCTGTGTGTTGGGTAGATCTCTAACCAGGAGCGAGAGCCAATAAGCTCCCAAGCATTCACTATGTTCTCATCAATTCCATTTATATGGTGCTTGCTTAATCGCCTCTGGCAACTCTTGAGTGTTGCATCGTATCTCGTCTCAAACACTCGAGACATCCCCAAGTGGCAGCTGCCCCTGTGTGGCACAAGGTGGTGGCCCTGCACCGGCCTGCGTGTGGACAAGAGCCTGTCAGTGGGGGGCGATGGTTGATGTGGCATCTCAGTTGTGGAGTTTGTAGGTAATGTTTAGAATTTGCTACATTTTGACCCAGACGCCAGCATGCAATGGCCGACTCGTTTTGAATGGTGCATTAGTATGTTGTACAGATACTGTTAAGCAGACGGTGCGTATTTTTTAAATTAGCTTCTTGTTAATAGGATGTAAACTAATAAAGCATATTTCAGTGCAGTAATTCAATTTAGTTAATATGCCTGTCACGAATTTAGACTGAATATTTGTCTGATGGTGTGCGTACATGTAACCTTTTGTCTTTAAGGGTCAAACATTGAATAAGTGATGTTAGGACACAGTGTGTGTTTTGCAAGTAACCTGTACAGATTACTCAGGTGAGACTCGTTGTGCTTGTGATACAGGTCAAAGGGTATTTTTGTGTTTTCAGGAAGCGTCTCCCTCTGGAGCAGCAACTCATTGTCTTTGAAATAGCGAGCACGCTCCGATCATTCATCAGTTACAAGGCATACCACTTAAAAGTTACACGTAGAGGAGATACATTCTCTACAACACGAATTATAATTTTGTATTACGTGTTGACGTAGATTTTGTCGAATTAGGACAAGAAATGCTCCTTGCTGATTGGAAAGTTACTAAAAGAATTGCACACGAGCGACGCATCCACGCAAGCTCCTGATGCTCTGTTTTGAAGTTTTAAAATGAAACAACTTTGAATTGTATTATGTTTTGAATTTGATAATTGTGTTTCTTCATTAATAGCTTGTTATTTTACATCTGGAAGACTTAATTGAAAACGACATTTCGTGTGAATTTTCTCTCGTCGTGAAGTAGATGGCCTTGCCGGGGTTCTGTTCGATGCGGGCTTTCACCTGGTTGGGATCGCGGGATTGAGATGAGGCGACACCGAGCTGCTGGCCGTGCCAGAAGACCGCCGTCTGCAGATCGATTCCAACGCGATCGACCGTCTGTCCCTGCGCCTCCGTCGTTCATGCAGGGGGCGCGTAGGTTTGCAGCGCCCCCTGCATGAAAGCGACGGAACGTGCAGCGTTCGTCACAAAGTTGTGCGTAAGCGCCATAACAAGGCGCTGTCAGCTGACCTGCCACCACGTGCAGCACGGGTCAACAGGGGGCAGCCGAGAGAGAGAGAGCGAGGTGCGTAGGGGTCGACCAAAGGTTAAACCCCCGACCCCCCACCGTGACCGGAGACTAACACCCCTGACCCCCCACCCGTCCCTAAGGCCCCTTAAGATAAGACCTTCCAGAAGGTTCTGGGAGAGGGGGGGGGGGTCAGAAGGGAGGGGCGACCCCGACGTGGGGATAAAAGTCCGGCCCTCTGGACGGGCCGGGCGGTGTTCACCAGCTCAAGCCTGAGGACATCCCAAGACGTGAAGACTGGAGCGGCACCCGGGGACCCTCAACGAGGCTCTAGCCAGAGCCGCGTTGTAGCGGACCCGAGGTGAGCTCCTGTACCCTGGCTGGGACGGCTCGTCCAGTCTTCCCTGAACGCCGCCGGGCTCAGGGACCCATGGGTGGCAGAGCCCGGAGTGTGCAGGCTGCTGCTGCGGTAGAAAGGGCTGTCATTCCCGTGGGCTGTCGGGTGGAAGGGGCCGTACCCCTGCGTGCTAGAGTCGTGGCTGGAGGAGCGGAGTTCGACAGAGTTGTTACAATGAACGCGTCGCCTCAACCAGACGTCCCCGTGTGGTGAGTCAAGGACACGACACCGACACTAAAGAGCGTCGCCAGTGGGTTTTCAAAGCACCTTCGTCTTACAGAAATCAATTTCGCGTGAGCCCACCGCATTACAACAATGCTCAGCTGTAGCTCACGTGACTTCTGCCGCGACAATGTCTGGATGTTTTCGCCTGAGGACGACTGCTCGTGTTGCGATCGAAACGTCTTGATTTATTTTTTTTTCTACCTACGTGACTTTACTGAAAGAACCAAAGAGTATGAAAGACGTCTTGTCTGCTGATCTTGTTCATGTCAGTGTATATCGATATCCCACATTGCTTACACCACACACATCGGTTTCATTTTATTATTCAATTCTGTTTTTTTTGAGTAAGCAAGCAAGTGAAGTTAATATAAAGGATTTAAAAATGAAAGATCCCCTCTTGACATGCCCCGTATATTCCCGAGGGCACTAGCGTTGGCCCGTTTTACCACTTTCAAGAACCTGGCGGCTTCAATGTAACTGCTCTATAAATAGTCTCCAGTGTACAGCGTGGGGGCAGGGATTTCATGCCATGTGGTTAGTCAACATTTGCGTCATCATGAAACGGGCGGCTAGAGTCCTCTCGTCCTCTGGCTTGGTATGGCTGCCACCTATGGGTCAGATGATTGTCTGCCACCATTAAGCAATTGGTATTAAATATAGATTTTTTTTCCCCTAAACAGTGTAAAATTTAGGAAAAACATTTTCACGAAAATTAATTGTCACGCACAACGAGTCTGTGTGCAAAATGTCAGCTCGATTGGATCACGGGAAGTGGGTTAAAAAACGACCGAAAGATTTGCACGGTCATAAGCAAGCACGCACGGAAGCACGCAAGCAAGTGAACTTAATATAAAGGATTTAAAAATCCAGGGAAAAACTGCAAAGTCTTCTAGAAAAAAGCACTGTACACCAACGCTGTGGAAAAATCCCAGTGGGATGCCAGTCAAACAACAAAAACCACAAGACAACTTAGATTTAAGCCATCATTCTAACTGTACTACAACAAACAAATATGGCCAAACCAAAAAACTTTTGAAATCACCAAAATGAAGCCATAAGCAATGTAACAGTGATCATAGGAACTGTGACCGAAATGTCACAATAAACGACACAAAACACGTACCACCAAACCCTGGAGCCAAAGCTGGCTGCATGAGTCACTCCACAACAGCAGGAGCATCAGTAGGAGTATAAAAACTATTTCAAATGCACCTTTAAAGATCTAAGATGGAGAGCTCTGAAATCAGCTCATATGCAGGTGCTCCGTGGATTGTTGCATTGCAAGAAAATGTGATGATGACAGCTTGGAGAGGCCTCCATCCAGCATAGGATTTAATTTTGGTTGATAATGATGAACATGAATCTCTCACTCGGCTTTGCCGCCTGTTTACATAAAAGACTCCCCTGAGCTGTATCGCCACTAGGTGGCACCATATCACAATTTACTCCAATTCTGGCAATATGTTCACGAGATGCATGAAAACGTCGAGGTCGGCTCGCCAGAAGAGGGCTCCGGGAGAGAGTTGGTGTAGCTTTGTTATTCCTTCATTGCAGGAACGAAGACTACAGTGGTTGACTAGATGGTTTACTGTATTTACCAGGTAAGGTTGCCCTTTGGGTTTATTGCCGACGCAACTCAACAACTTAAGCAAGATAAGCGGACTTCCTCACTGCTCGGAACGTGAACCAACGCTCACGGACGGCGCAGTAACGAGGATATGACCTCGCGGCTAGGAACGGAAACGCACCATCCCTGCAGATCATTGCCAAAAACCTCGACTGCCGCTGGGACATCCCAAACAAATACAATCTCGGTTGGAATGTTTCCACGAAAGCAAACCGTCCTGGATTGTTTAAAACTGTTTCCAAAGACCAGCATAAATGTTCCATTTCTCTGTTAAATGTTCACCATTCATCTCCTCTGGTTCGTGATGGCAGACTAGCGCGGTGACACACTGGGTGGGTGTGGCAGGACAAAGTGGCAAGCGAGTGGAGCAGAGGGAAAGCCAACTAGTTTCCCTTGCCAAATGAATCTAACAAAAAAAACGCACACAGAGTTGTAATGTTCGGGCCTTTAATAACCCTTGATCAAGATAAAAATGTACGTCTTGTTTGGGGCGATGTGTCAGTGGTAAAGGTCACAAGGCTATCACAATTTGTTCAACGAATTGTGCAACGCAACAGTAAATTCCTCTCCACTTAGTGCAACAAGTGAAGGATAATTTATTCCATCACGCGGTAATATTTAACTCTTAGGTTATTTCCTTGTTGCCGTTGTTGTGATGGGAAATGAACAGAAACACATTCCTGCGGAGGGAGCTGGCAGGAACGTTGGGTTGCTCGGTCAATGGCCTGCAGGGTCAACGGCAGCGTGGTGTATTCCGCAAATATGCCCGACTGTGAGGGCGGGCACAAGCCGGCGTGAGTAGGTGAAACGTTGAGTTTTATAAGGGCACCACGGGGTGACCAGCCCCTCCCCACCCAGCCTCTCCCCACCCAGCCCCACCCTCCCCACCCAGCCCCTCCCTCCCCACCCAGCCCCACCCCTCCCACCCCCCACCCAGCCCCACCCCTCTCACCCCCCACCCAGCCCCACCCTCCCCACCCAGCCCCTCCCCACCCTCCCCTCTCCACCCAGCCCCACCCCTCCCCACCCAGCCCCTCCCTGCACGACGGACGGACGGACGGACACAATAATCCCCTGTGGGCTGGTGTAACCAGGAGGTTCCTACCAGTAACAATGTTGCCAATTGCTTCGTTTTTATTTGGAAAGTCCCGGCTCTCCCGTGACGAGGTGGATCCGCACGACGATGTGTGTGAAGTGACTGTCATCGACAACACGACGATGAGGTGACGACGTGTATCCCACCGGCGAGGGTGGTGAATGGTGTCGTGGCTCTGGGGGCGGAGGGGCGTGAGATGTGGCTCACATTTCCTGAATGACTTGGTCAAGGTGCCACGTGCACGTGCATCTCACAGCGCGATTTGGGCAATTAGAACACACGACGGAATTGATTACACCTGCTTGCTTCATCAATTAAAGCCCATCGAGAATCAATTATTCTGAATGTGTTTGTGTGCATCGATTAGGGGCCGTCATTAAAATGACGTCACGCACCTGGCGTGACGTCATTTATGGACGGCCCCTTAACTACTTTTCATAGAGGATTTCACCACGGCCAAGTCGCGCGTGGTCATCATTGGTTGCCTCCCAACCACGCGGTGTTCACACAACTGCTGCAGCCGTGTGTGTGTAGGTGAGTGTCTGTGTGTGTAGGTGAGTGTCTGTGTGTGTGTAGGTGAGTGTCTGTGTGTGTGTAGGTGAGTGTCTGTGTGTGTAGGTGAGTGTCTGTGTGTGTGTAGGTGAGTGTCTGTGTGTGTGTAGGTGAGTGTCTGTGTGTAGGTGTGTGTCACTGTGTGTGTAGGTGAGTGTCTGTGTGTGTGTAGGTGAGTGTCTGTGTGTGTGTAGGTGTGTGTCACTGTGTGTAGGTGTGTGTCACTGTGTGTGTGGTGAGTGTCTTGTGTGTGTAGGTGTGTGTCACTGTGTGTGTGGTGAGTGTCTGTGTGTGTGTAGGTGTGTGTCACTGTGTGTGTGGTGAGTGTCTGTGTGTGTGTAGGTGAGTGTCTGTGTGTAGGTGTGTGTCACTGTGTGTGTAGGTGAGTGTCTGTGTGTGTAGGTGTGTGTCACTGTGTGTGTAGGTCAGTGTCTGTGTGTGTGTAGGTGTGTGTCACTGTGTGTGTAGGTGAGTGTCTGTGTGTGTGTAGGTGTGTGCCACTGTGTGTGTGGTGAGTGTCTGTGTGTGTGTAGGTGTGTGTCACTGTGTGTGTAGGTCAGTGTCTGTGTGTGTGTAGGTGTGTGTCACTGTGTGTGTAGGTGAGTGTCTGTGTGTGTGTAGGTGTGTGCCACTGTGTGTGTGGTGAGTGTCTGTGTGTGTGTAGGTGTGTGTCACTGTGTGTGTAGGTGAGTGTCTGTGTGTGTGTAGGTGTGTGTCACTGTGTATGTGGTGAGTGTCTCTGTGTGTGTAGGTGTGTGTCACTGTGTGTGTGGTGAGTGTCTGTGTGTATAGGTGTGTGTCACTGTGTGTGTGGTGAGTGTCTGTGTGTGTGTAGGTGTGTGTCACTGTGTGTGTGGTGAGTGTGTGTGTGTAGGTGTGTGTCACTGTGTGTGTGGTGAGTGTCTGTGTGTGTAGGTGTGTGTCACTGTGTGTGGTGAGTGTCTGTGTGTGTAGCTGAGTGTCACTGTGTGTGTAGCTGAGTGTCACTGTGTGTGTAGCTGAGTGTCACTGTGTGTGTAGCTGAGTGTCACTGTGTGTGTAGGTGAGTGTCACTGTGTGTGTGTAGCTGTGTGTGTGTAGCTGAATATCACTGTGTGTGTGTAGCTGAGTGTCACTGTGTGTAGCTGAGTGTCACTGTGTGTAGCTGAGTGTCACTGTGTGTAGCTGAGTGTCACTGTGTGTAGCTGAGTGTCACTGTGTGTGTGTAGCTAAGTGTCACTGTGTGTGTAGCTGAGTGTCACTGTGTGTAGCTATGTGTGTGTAGGTGAGTGTCACTGTGTGTGTAGCTGAGTGTCACTGTGTGTAGCTGTGTGTGTGTAGCTGAGTGTCACTGTGTGTAGCTGAGTGTCACTGTGTGTAGCTGTGTGTGTGTAGCTGAGTGTCACTGTGTGTAGCCGAGTGCCACTGTGTGTAGCTGTGTGTGTGTAGCTGAGTGTCACTGTGTGTAGCTGTGTGTGTGTAGCTGAGTGTCACTGTGTATAGCTGAGTGTCACTGTGTATAGCTGAGTGTCACTGTGTGTAGCCGAGTGTCACTGTGTGTAGCTGTGTGTGTGTAGCTGAGTGTCACTGTGTGTAGCTGAGTGTCACTGTGTGTAGCTGAGTGTCACTGTGTGTAGCTGTGTGTGTGTAGCTGAGTGTCACTGTGTATAGCTGAGTGTCACTGTGTGTAGCCGAGTGTCACTGTGTGTAGGTGTGTGTGTGTAGCTGAGTGTCACTGTGTGTAGGTGTGTGTGTGTAGCTGAGTGTCACTGTGTGTAGCTGAGTGTCACTGTGTGTGTAGCTGCTGCTGCGTGTGACGAGGTGGTCTGGCTCGACTCGTCACAGCGGCACTGTGACACTCCGCGAGATGGCGCGCGCCAGCGCCTCGGCCACGCGGCAGACGGCGCCATGCGGCGCGCGCGTCCACCGCTGGGCACCGCCGCACCGCCCCCTCCTCCTCCTGCGCATTGCTGCTGCTCTCACGGCGGCCTTCTTCTACTCGCGAGTGGGGTAAGAGAGAGAAGCCGGGCTCGTCGAGAAGCCGGGCTCGTCGCGCGGCGTTGTGACGGGGGGGGGGGGCTGCGATGGCGATGTCGGGTCGCTGTGAAGATCGTCGAGGGAGAAGTCTGCACGCTGCTGCTGCTGCTGCGTTCGCTCGCGCTGGTCACGGTGCCGCCGGGCGGCTCTCCGTCCACGCGCCCGTCCGTGCGTCCGTCTGCCTGCCCGATGGCTGCAGGGCGCTGTCCGCGGACACGATCTGCGGCAAGATTCCGGGACTGACGCCACAGCAGCGGGCGCTGTGCCGGAGCCACCCGGACGCGATGGTCGCGGTCGGCGAGGGCGCGCGGCTGGGAATCGGCGAGTGCCGGCACCAGTTCCAATTCAGCCGCTGGAATTGCTCGGCGCTGGGTGAGGAGACGGTGTTCGGCCAGGAGCTCCCAGGCGGTGAGCGCCCCGACTCGGCGTCAGTTCGGCAGAGGGGCGGACCCGCGGTGTGCGGTCACCCTGTGCGTCTCTCTCTGAATTCTAGAACTCGCAACGCGTCACGTTTCTTATTTATTTAAAAGTTTTTTCATTTCTCAATCATGGGCAGTCCTCTGCCTAGAACAGGAAAAAAGAACAGGAGAAAGCATGACCACAACCCGAGCCGGTGATCCTGTTGTAACAACCAGTGCCTGCACCACTCTCCCTGACAGCAGGTGCACCGAGTATGAAACACGAGAAACACATCCTGCACACAACCTTTGAGCGAAGAAGTTTACCGTCGCCAGGGAAGAAACATGAATCCGCCTACCCTCGCAGCGGAGGCCGTCCTCAAACTCTGTGCCACACGGGGGTGGAGGCCACCGCCATTTCTCATTTGCAGCGTCACTGCCCACCATCTCTGTCTCCACCTACACCACCCTTTCCAACGGCCGACATGCAGGTGCCCTTAATCACTCTCCCGCGCGCCGCCCACAGGGCCGCCTCCTTCACGGCGCTTACGACGGCCCACGCCTGAGCCCAGACCTCCCCCGCCCTCTGTCTGAACATCCCCCAAATTATATTAGGCAATGTGGCCTTTACTGGACAAAAATGAGGCAGCAGAGGCTGACATAACTCCCACACCTCCCGAGCAAATGGGCACTGAGGGTGCGGGCCAATCTTCGGGAACACATGAACCGTCTTTATTCCGGCCTGTCCCAGGCCGCCAGCCAGGATAAATCCCATTGCCTTTTCGTCAGGGCTGGCGATGTTACGTTTTTCTAAAGTAGTCGGTGCACGGCACCCCGTGCACCTGGCACCTCTGTACCAGCCTGCTGCTTAGACGTCTCCGCCAGGACGTCCCTGGGAATCCACGACGCGCGTGTCTGGGCCGGCTCACGCCTCACGACGTGTTCGCTTGCCGCGGTGCACGACCACCCCTGAGGCCAAGCCGCGGGGGTGCCGCGCGGCAACGAAGCCGTCCCTGGCCACCGCAGGAGCCACGCCTGCCTGTGCCGTACGTAACGAGGCTTCCACCTGGAGTCCATTGGAGAAATACAGGTGCAGCGTGTCGCAGACCAGGATCGTGGCGAGGGTGCACGTGATATTCGGGGCGCCCCTCCCACCGTTCTCGACGATTTTATTATTATACATCGTTTTCCGTTCCACTCGGCCCATCGCGCCCCCCCCCCTCCCCAGATGAACCTGAAGAACATTCGCTGCAGTCTTTTCGCCATTTGCGCGCCCGGCGAGATCACGTAGGCCCGGTAGATAAGTGTCGGGAGGATTTCCACCCTCGTGACCAACATTCTACCTTCCATTGGAAGGCGCCTGTCCGCCCGGCCGGCCGGGCGGACAGGATCTTGATCCCCTCTCCCAGCACCGTTATACCGGTGGACGGCCCTCGAATAGCCTGGGGTCACTGAAGATCAGCATCTCACTCTTCCTCACATTTACGTTAGATCCCGAGGCCAAAAATAATCTATCCGCGAGTCCTAGGGCCTCCCATACCGAGGAGACATCCCCACAGGAAATGACGACATCGTCCATACACATGGCTATTTTTGCTGGCTCCCTACACCCCTTTAATCCGCTGATTTCCCCTGACCGCCTGGGCAAAGGGCTCCATTCACAACATGAATGACACCGGTGACATAGGGAGACACCCCTGTCGCACACCTGACCCAGTTGGTATCTCCTCAGAGAGGACTCCATGTATCAGCAGGCTGCCCGTGAGCTTATGATACAGCAGTTGCCTTATCCAGCCGATCAATTGTTTCCCCACCCCCATCACCGCGACCCCGCGTCTCCCCCCCCACCTCCCACGCGTCCCTGCTCCACCACCCTGCTGCTCACACCGCCCCCCCCCCCCCCCCCTGTGCGTGGGCTCCCCGACACGAGCAGGTAGCCGAGAAGCGGCCTTCGCGCACGCCGTGATGGCGGCGGCCGTGGCGTACGCCATCACGGCGGCGTGCGGCCGGGGCGACCGGAGCTGGTGCGGCTGCGACGGCGCCAAGCAGGGCGGCTTCTACGATGCACAGGGCGGCTGCTCGGCCGACCTCAGCCACAGCCTCGAGTTCTCGCGCCTCTTCGTGGACGCGCGCGAGGTCCAGCGGAGCGCGCGCACGCTCATGAACCTGCACAACAACGCCGCCGGGCGCAAGGTGCCAGCGATTTCCCCACACCAAGCACTCCTCCAGATCCAATCCAACGCAGGCGCTGAAAACAAAATCACCCCACCCCTCCCCACTCTCTCCCCCCCCCCCTTCCCACCCCCCATTATCCTACCTCTTCTCCTCGTCATTTTTCCGGCACAATGCTTATTTTTAGCTAAGGAAAGCTGTCTCGAGTGCGGACCAATTAACTTCAAGGACAGTGCATATCATTATCATCATCAGAGTTGTTTCTTTTTGTTTGCATTTTGACTGCTTGTGTTGTGGTTCTTGTGGTTCTTGCAAACATGATGTCAGTTTTTGTACCAGTTGAAAGGGTAAAAACCTATCACTATATTTTGCCACTGGTAAAGGAGGTGTCTCATAGTGTAAATGGGGTTGTTGCTGGGCTCTGGTCCAATCACGCGGCCCGGGGTATTGGGGGGCGGAGCCTGGTCTGCGGGGCGTGTGGGAGGGGCCACCGTTCACCTCGGCTCCAATGGGAGGCGAGGTGAATGGGGGCGGAGCCAGCGGGGCATTATGGGAAGGCCGGATCTGACGATCCGGAAGGGGAGGAGTCAGGATCACGTGGGGGGAATGTATATTAGTGGGAGCCCGGAAGAGATCGGGGCAGTCGTGGAAGTTGAGAGTCTGAGCCACGCTGGGTGGTGAGAGAGAGATCCGCGCCATCGGCCACGTGGCCGAAGGTCCTCAGCACGCCGTCGGCCAGCGGGGTGCGGAGTGCGGGAGTAGAGGAGCTAACGGAGGAGCGTGCGTGGCACGCGAGAGGAGACGACGCTGGTCCGTGGAGGAGACCAGCGGGGTGCGGAGAAGAACCTAAATAGAAGACAAGCGGAGACCAGCAGTGGCTGACGGAGTCTTTTATTACATGTTTGTGTGTTGCCATAAAGGCTCATATATTGGAAAACTCCAGCACAATTGCCGCTGGTGTAATAAAATTATTAAAGTCAAAGTCTGTCTCTGTCTCTCTGTGTCTCTCTCTGTCTCTCTCTGTCTCTCTCTGTCTTTCTGTCTCCCCCCCCCCCCCCACTTGTCCCCACCTACCTCCCCGATGCTCTCCTGCCCTCTCGTCTCTCTCTCCCCCCCCACGTGCCGCCAGGTGCTGGAGGAGAAGATGAAGCCGGTGTGCAAGTGCCACGGAGTGTTGGGCTCGTGCACCACCAGGACGTGCTGGGCCACGCTGCCCCAGTTCCGCGAGGTGGGCTCCGCGCTCAAGCGCAAGTACGACGAGGCGGTCCACGTGGAGCCGGTGCACGCCGGCCGCTACCGCCACCGCTACCCCGCCTTCCTCCAGGCGAGGCGCTCGCGCGGCCACCGCAAGCCGCTCCACACGGAGCTCGTGTTCACCGAGAGCTCGCCTAGCTACTGCGAGGAGGACCGGCTGACGGGCAGCGTGGGCACGCGCGGCCGCCCGTGCGACCGCACGTCGCCGCACGCCGACGGCTGCGAGCTGCTGTGCTGCGGCCGCGGCTACGACACGCGCCGGTACACGCGCTCGTGGCATTGCAAGTGCGAGTTCCGCTGGTGCTGCTACGTGCGCTGCAGCACGTGCAGCGAGGGGGCGGAGGAGTACACGTGCAAGTGACGGCGGCGGCGGCTTGCTGGGAAGCTGGGGCCCCGACTAATCCGCCGGCTCGATCGCTCGCCCCGTCGACTGTCGGCCATGGCCCCCACGGGCCTCGCCCCTGGCAACAACAATCATGGCCGGACAAAATTGTCAGCGGATGTCGCTGCCTGATGGCGTGGCTGTCGTTCCGCACCTCGCAGTTGCCCTCAACTCCCCTCCCTCACTCCACCCCACCCACCGCCACCCTGCGGGATTGCCGACGGGGTGGGGGGGGGCGCCAGGCGGATCCCTGCAAGAGTGAGATCTGCAATCGGCTCCCGAGCCTGGGACAAAGTAGCCACCGAGATCTCAGCATGATGGGAGAGAGAGGAGGAGTCGGTGACTCGTCCACATCGCTCACCCTGCCCTGCCCCTCCCCCCCACCACCACCTCTGCCCCTCCAACCACATGCCGCTTCTCCCACTCAGATTTGCTGACCACGAGGACCCACAAGTTCTGTATGTCGCCGGCACCGAGTGCAGCATCTCCCAGTGAATCCCAGCGTCCCCCCCCCCCCCCCCCCCGGCGAGCATTTCCCTCGTCGAACACGGGGGAAATGCGTGGACTCGATGATCTCGTGTTTTACAGGGAAAGGTGCGCATGGAAGGGCGGCAGATGGTCCAAAAATGTGTGGTTAAATATTTTTTGCATGATTAATAACATATTTCCAATGATTACTAAGTGTGTACCCCTCATCACGGTTGAAATTATGTCTGTGTTTGTAAATTTGGATGGCCTCGTATACAAACCTTTGATGGTAGCCAGAGGGTTTGCAGAGCACCTTAGTCTCGGAAAAAACAATATCATGAGAGCCCACCGCGTTGTAGCAATGATCGGCAAAGGCGGAAGACTCAATTTTGCCGTGTTTCAAATCTTGCTTGTGCTCGCGGACACGATCAGAGACATGACGTTTCGTTTCCCCAATGTAACAATCACCACAGCTGCAACTCAGTTTATAGACTCCAGGGTATTGCAAGTCAGGGATGACATCCTTCACAGATGGGCTCTCATAATATTGTTTTTTCCGAGACTAAGGTGCTCTGCAAACCCTCTGGATACCATCAAAGGTTTGTACACGAAGCCATTCAGATATACAAACACAGACATAATTTCAACCGTGATGATGGGTACAAACTTAGTAATCATTGGAAAGATGTTATTAACCATGCAAAAAAAGATTTAACTACACATTTTTGGACCATTTTATCTGACAGGCACTATTTTACTTTACCGAGTGTTGACATCCCCAGCGTTTAACAGTACTCTCCTTTTTCGTATTTGATTGTCAGCCAACACTGGTGAAAACAACATGGGCATTTTCGTTCTCTTCTGTCATGTGCACCAACAGGGGCTTGCGCACAAACACGTCCACGTCGACGTCTACGTACACCTCTTTTAGCACCCCCCCCCTCCCAATACGTTCCATTCATTGGCTACCACATTCTGATAAGCTCCCCCCCTCCTCCCCCTTAACTTGTATGACCCCAATAACACCATCCCCACCGTCATACATGGAGGTGGAAACATTATGCTTTGGGGGTGTTTATCTGCTAAGGGGACAGGACAACTTCACCGCATCAAAGGGACGATGGACGGGGCCATGTACCGTCAAATCTTGGGTGAGAACCTCCTTCCCTCAGCCAGGGCATTGAAAATGGGTCGTGGATGGGTATTCCAGCATGACAATGACCCAAAACACACGGCCAATGCAACAAAGGAGTGGCTCAAGAAGAAGCACATTAAGGTCCTGGAGTGGCCTAGCCAGTCTCCAGACCTTAATCCCATAGAAAATATGTGGAGGGAGCTGAAGGTTCGAGTTGCCAAACGTCAGCCTCGAAACCTTAATGACTTGGAGAAGATCTCCAAAGAGGAGTGGGACAAAATCCCTCCTGAGATATGTGCAAACCTGGTGGGCAACTACAAGAAACGTCTGACCTCTGTGATTGCCAACAAGGGTTTTGCCACCAAGTACTAAGTCATGTTTTGCAGAGGGGGTCAAATACTTATTTCCCTCATTAAAATGCAAATCAATTTATAACATTTTTGACGCGTTTTTCTGGATTTTGTTGTCGTTTTTCTGTCTCTCACTGTTCAAATAAACCTACCATTAAAATTATAGACTGATCATTTCTTTGTCAGTGGGCAAACGTACAAAATCAGCAGGGGATAAATACTTTTTTCCCTCACTGTATATATGATGGTAATTTTAGCTGATGGAACAGGAAATAATCGTGATTAAATGTATGTAAGTATACATTAATACAGTATATATAAAGTAGAAACAAGCGGAGTGCCACATGAGGCAGTTTATCTCTTGGATAAATCATACCAAAATAACGGGTACGTAACTTTCTTAGGGTGATATTGCATCTAAGCTGATACTTTTGTCTAGACGACTAAATGCGACATTAAACTAAGAACGAGTCAGGCTGTCGTCGCTGCAGCGTCATTTATTCACAACTTACACATTCAGTGCATTCTCTAATGAAAATACGAAATGCAGTAAATCCTACTACACAGTCAGTAGCTACTACTGGCTCAGTAGATACTACTGTACAGTCCGTCGAGACAACTACAGAATCAATAGATACTACTTCCTCTGTTGTATGTAGGGCGTGTAGCTATATATAACTACGTGGGGGTAAAGATATGTTTTGAGGGGGGAGTCAACAATTTCCAGAAACCTTTGACATCAACTATTTACCGCACACTTTCTTTAACTTTTCACGTGAGGTCCAGGCACGCCAGGAGGTCCCATAGGACCCTGAGACCCTGGCACACCCTGAACAAACACAGACACAGCTTTAATAAAAACGAGTATTGTATTTAAATGCCACACATTCATACATGTCAACCCATTCGGCTTACCCCTATTCTTGTACAGGGAAATTTTGATTTCCAGCTCCATACGGCGTGCAGCCGTTTCAATACGACAAACACGTTCAGCAGGAGACAACACGCCCGTTGAGCACGCGCTAGCTCGGCCACCTACTTGCTGCCCTGCAACGCAGTTACCCTTCACGCAAGTTGCCCAACTCGTGCAATCATCTCTGCGTAGGCCACGAGGTTCGTGCCGCCAGCGGCCGGCAGCGAAGTGAAGGGTGAACTCGAACGGCACTGCCTGGTCTACCGCTCACCGCTCGCGGCAGCGCAGCTACCGTCGAGTGCACAGGCGGTGCAACTGCGCCGGTGCGCCGGAGGGGTCGAAGCACCCGGGTGCGAACAGAGGGGGGCGGGTAGTTGCAAGCCCCGTGCCGGCAATGGTACGACGCTAACGGACGGTGAGCGGCGGCGGGTTCTGCGCCGCTACGTTGCTGGGGCAGTGCACCTCACGCGCTCGTGCGCAAGGCGCCGCACGGCGCAGTTGCCCAATCACACTTGGCTCGGTCGCGTGTCTCTTTGGAGAAGTTCCATCGTTACACGCCTCGTTCACCAAATGTGGTTTGACGTTTACACTATGAGACATCTCCTTTGCCAGTGGCAAAATAGTGCTAGGTTTTTACCCTTTTCAACTGGTATAACAACTGACACCTTTATAGAAGGCATCATGTTTGCAATAACCACAACACAAGCAGTCAAAATGCAAACAAACAAGAAACAACTCTGATGATGATAATGATATGCACTGTCCTTGAAGTTGATTGGTCCACACCCGAGACGGCTTTTCTTAGAGCCTAGTCTCCATTGGTGTTGGACCAGATGACACCAAAATGCGTACAACTCAAAGACAGCGCACTATCAGAGTATTGAGAGCTCGGGGTAAACATTTACACTATGAGACCTCCTTTACCAGTGGCAAAATATAGTGCTAGGTTTTTACCCTTTCAACTGGTACTGTCTCGGATGTGGACCAATCAACTTCAAGGACAGTGCATATCATTATCATCATCAGAGTTGTTTCTTTTTGTTTGCATTTTGACTGCTTGTATTGTGGTTATTGCAAACATGATGGACTTATGGCACTTGTTTTATTAAACTCTTGAATAAGATTTGGTTATAACTGTTGATGTTATGTAGCTGTAGATGTGACACAAACTATTGCTTTCTGAAAGATCTTGTAAAAGACAAGGGCAAAATTCACTTGTTTTAAAGTTTAATGATAACAGACCACTTTGCATTACTTATAACTCCTGTTAAAAATGTTCATGAGGTAAAGATATTTAACTCATGGAAATTTAAGGTATTCTATACAGTTTGTTCAATGTTATCTGACTGAATGAAAGGCAGAATTGCGTTTTTAGAGTTGTTCACGTCTGCCTGAGTGGCTTCTATTTGGTTACATTGTCATTTGAAAAATAAAGTTAATTGTGGCAATGAAAATTGTTTTAGAACAGTGTGTGCTGTATGTGCTGTGTGTGTGCTGTATGTGCTGTGTGTGTGTGTGCTGTATGTGCTGTGTGTGTGTGTGCTTTGTGTGCTGTATGTGCTGTGTGTGTGCTGTGTGCTGTGTGTGCTGTGTGTGTGCTGTGTGTGTGCTACTGCTGTGTGTGTGTGCTGTGTGCGTGCTGTGTGCTGTGTGTGTGCTGTGTGCTGTGTGTGTGCTGTGTGCTGTGTGTGTGCTGTGTGTGTGCTGTGTGTGTGTGTGCTGTGTGTGCTGTGTGTGTGTGCTGTGTGTGTGTGCTGTGTGTGCTGTGTGCTGTGTGTGCTGTGTGTGTGTGCTGTGTGTGTGTGCTGTGTGTGCTGTGTGCTGTGTGTGCTGTGTGTGCTGTGTGTGTGCTGTGTGCTGTGTGTGTGCTGTGTGTGCTGTGTGCTGTGTGTGCTGTGTGTGCTGTGTGTGTGTGTGTGCTGTGTGTGTGCTGTGTGTGCTGTGTGTGCTGTGTGCTGTGTGTGTGTGTGTGCTGTGTGTGCTGTGTGTGCTGTGTGTGCTGTGTGCTGTGTGTGTGTGCTGTGTGCTGTGTGTGCTGTGTGTGTGTGTGCTGTGTGTGCTGTGTGTGTGTGTGCTGTGTGTGTGTGTGTGCTGTGTGTGCTGTGTGCTGTGTGTGCTGTGTGCTGTGTGTGCTGTGTGTGTGTGTGTGTGCTGTGTGTGTGTGCTGTGTGTGTGTGTGCTGTGTGTGCTGTGTGCTGTGTGTGCTGTGTGTGTGTGTGCTGTGTGTGTGTGCTGTGTGTGTGTGTGCTGTGTGTGCTGTGTGTGCTGTGTGTGCTGTGTGTGTGTGTGTGCTGTGTGTGCTGTGTGTGTTGTGTATGTGCTGTGTGTGTGCTGTGTGTGTGTGCTCTCTCTGTGTGTGGTACCTCATGGGGAGCAGTAGTGTAGCTGTTAGCGCTACGCTGCGCTACGAACCCGGCGACCAGAGTTCGATTCCTGCTCACGGCCAATACCAAGTGACTATTATCTGAAACTGTCCTGGGCATCCCCTAGGTAGACTCAACCTCAAATTAGTACCTGGTGCGATGTGCAAACATCGTCACTAGGGAGACAAAGGCGGTCGGGCGGGGTGCTGGCCACCCACCCCCTCGTGTAACATTTCGCCCTTCATAGGTGCTCGCTAACAGCACTTGCCCCAACAGTCTGTTAAGGCTACACGGGGGATCTTTGTCTCTATTTACGTGACCGTGTCGTCTACACGCTGTCTGTTGATTATGTTAACGGCAGGCTTTGATTCCTAAAGCAATTAAAGAAATTGTGCCGTGTTTACTGAATGTGGAGGTATCTTTTTTTAATAAACGAGACGACGCGTTGTCTCGTACAATTAAAGATTTCAACCCGAGTTTCATTGCGAGCCGGAGTTTTGGGGGCCAGGACTCCGGAAAATATCTCCTGCCTGGTTATCCAGGCGAAGAGTGATTTTTTAAACACACTCTCATCGATAATCAGAATCACTAACAGGGGTCATTGCACGAAACGTCGTCGGTTTGTATATTGTTTTCATCTTCATGGCAGTGTTGTCGATTTTTTCTTCGTTTGAAGGGAGGGGGAGGGGGTGGTGTCATCATTTTCAAGGATGACAGTGGCGGGGGGAGGGGGC
>NW_026891265.1:0-55000 GCF_015708825.2 Lethenteron reissneri | reverse complement strand
CTCGCCCACCCACTCGCCCACCCACTCGCCCACCCACTCGCCCACCCACTCGCGCACCTCGTGTGTCGTGCCGCCCTGCACAGGTGCCGCTGCTGCTGCCGTCTGTGTCTGCAGTCAGTTCTCCTGTAACGTGGTTGTCGCTGCGTTCCTGAAGAACCCCCCCCCCCCAGATGATAATAAATGTATAATCCAGGGGGTCGAGCACGCTCCGCGATCAAACACGTGCGGCGCGCAACGCGGCCGAAGAGACCCAAGAGGCACGTGGAGTAGCGTTGGGTTCTTAACCTTCACTGCGGACTCGCCACCCCCTTGGTTCTCAGTCGTAAAGAAAGCTGCGATGTTGACAACGACTTCTAGACTCTAGAGGGTGTTGTATATGTTGGTTAACAAAATTTGTTATGTTGTATGCGTGCGTGGGTGAAATTATTATGTTGTATATGTGGGTTATGAATATTCAGTGAAAATAATAATAATTAAATGAAATTTGGCCAAATGTGTAATTATCCGGAAATATGTTAATTTATGTAATTATGCACATTTTAATTATGCCAATTCGAGAGGTAATCGTATTAATTATGCGAGTGGGTGTAATTATGATAATGCAAGTCGTTATGATACCCAGACCCCGCCTCGGTGACGAGGGTGGGTTATCGATCGGAATAAGGCAATTAATCGTATGCAGTTATGCAGGTGTGGTGTAAGTATGCAAGATTAACTTAGATTAACTCGGCATCGTTGTCTAGGTTCGTCTCATTCTCGCTTTAACATTCCCAGAGTGTGTATTCGTGGTTATATTTTAGGTCCCCGGTTCACCCCGTTATCGCTTTAACATTTACTGAGTATGTATTAGTGTGTTTATTAAGGTCACCAAGTTCAGATCTCGACGCAGAAGCAGATCTTATGCATAGATTTCAGGAAAGAATCACACAACCACTTCTGTATTGATCAATTTATTACTAATTCAACCTTAACTATGATATAGTATGCGAACTCTCAATCCCGGAACGTCAACACGGCATCAATACAGTATCATCAACGATTGTCTGATTTCACTTTGACAACGGCACATGGATCCCGCATAACGCGATGGTTGTTAGTGAGAGAGAGGGTCGTTAAAATATGCAAATACTATGCTAAGAAAACCTTAACGTTAATGAATGATCATACTCAACATTGTTCACGCAGTACCGCACTCCTTATTGATCATACGCAACCCTTATCACGTTGTTAGCACCTTGGGTCACGGGACAGTTGAATATTCTGTAGAGGATGCGAGTACGTGCGGCGATTATGACTGAAAGATACTTGAAAGATTATACGGCGATAAAAAAACACAATCAAAAACAGTTATTATTCTTAAAGGCACCAATCTCAACAGATACATCGGCAGGTTATCTGACAACAGAACGGCTCGGAGTAAGGGCCTGCGACGGTGCTCCTTTTCCGAAGATCGTTATCTTATACCAAGTTTACTAATTGGGGACCAGATCACCTGATAAGGATCCGGTGGGCCACCACTCCCCACGTGAGCGTGGCTCGGCGGAAGGAGGTGCCAAGAATCAGTTCGTATTGATGGATCTGTTGGGAATTTATGCGATTAAGAGTACAGCCCACTAAATATTAAAGATAAAAATTACGAATACTCTTATAAACGACGGATGGCCATCACTCGGTCTCGTTGTGATGCCTTCCCAGCCACGGATGGCTTATGGGTTCGAGTGTGTTTGAGTGGTAAGAGTTGTCTTGAATAGTCGGTGTTCGGAGTCGATTCTTTATGTCAAACAGACGCCTGGTGGTCGTGTGGTGAGGGGGCGGTGCGCGTCATACGTATCAGTCGCTCCCCTGTCACCGTGGTGAACTGGTTCGGATGCCCGTTGATACGCTGTCGCAGTTCGGAACCCGGTCGGTAGGTGGCGCCCACAACTCGCTCGCAGCGTGCAGTGTTGGGTCGTCGACCAGGGTGTGCACGGAGCCTCGTCGCCAAACCGCGACCCTCACCACTCCGGCGGCAGCAGAGACCTCCGACTCGGCAGAGGTTGACCCACGCAGGCCGAGTTGAGCTGTCAAGCGGGTCTTGCCCGCCTGCAGAGGAGATGGGGAGCCGCTTGAGTCGAGCCCCGAGAGCCGGCTTTGGTAAGCCGATCGAACTCGGCTGAGTCCCAGACGAGCTGAAGATGAGTCGAGCCGACCCGCTGGTCGCAGCTCGCTCCTGAGCCGACCCTCCCGGTCGAGCTCGCTCCTGAGTCGACCCGCTGGTCGCACTCGCTCCTGAGTCGACCCGCTGGTCGCACTAGTTTCCAATGCTCAGGATCCTTTCCTTTATGCCGAAAAATCCCCCTGGATCCCGCCCACAAGGCGGGGCTTCTTTCGATTTTTGCTGTGTCAGGATCTGTCCGTAGGCAGGTGTGTCCATGTGTGTGTCCGTACGTCCGTATGTCCTTGTGTGCATCACCCACGGTATATTCCGTTGTCACACTCCCTCCATAAAACCCACGAGCAAACAATCAGATGTTACAAATTGCCTCGAAGTCGTCTCTCTGTCTGGGTGCAATATTATCTCTTGTCTGGCCTTCTTCATGAACCCAAAACACAGATGTTACAAATCGTCTCATAGGCGTCTTTGTTCGTGTTGCACAACCTGGAGGGAGGGGCAACACTCTCTCCGACCCGGCGCACAAAGAAATGGTTAAGAAGTTTTAAGTTAACATTTGTCCCTTACTATTTCACAGTTATGATTCTGTATGTAACCTAAGGTCTGTCGTTTCCCATCGTGGTGCTTGACTCAAGTGGAGGTGTTTCCCCGAGCGTATACACACTCCTATCCCGCGCTGCGGGGATACAAAGACGGCCGGGATCTCCCTTTCTCTCCGACCCTGGGTTTAACATCGTTTTTTTTATTATGTATTTATATTCGACCTGGTGGTGATTCATCCCGTTATCCTGGCTTTTCCATAAGTTTTACTTTTGTCTTTTCATGCATATGCTCATTATTATTAATTTATTTCCGATATCTTAGGTTAAGGGGTAAGTTTCTTGATCCTAGGAATTCGTATTCCTTGGTGTCTGCATGGTTATATAAGCGGAATATAGTTTACGGTGAATAGCGTTAACATTGATGTTATGTACGATATTATGTATTGTGATGTCTTTAACTTAACTTGTTTGTCAGGGCTTTACTGACACGAAGTTGCATTCCATAGCCCCGCAGTCTTTGCCCCACCCTATCTCTGCTCGCCGTTGTTGTTGCTGTCCAGCTGACGCCGTTAACTCAAGGCCTCATTAATTTCCGTCACTCCTTGTAGGTGAGGGCGGTTGAACCTTGGAGTCAGTTCTGGTTTTTGTCTGCCTGCTTCTTCTTGTGTCCCCTGACCCCGGGAGTTATTATTTCTACTTTTATGGCCTGTCGAAGCCCGACTCGCTGTTGCTGGGCTGGTGTCGTTCCCGGCTTTTGCTTACGTTTGCAGTTCGCCGTGCTCTTAATTCCCTTCCCTCTTCAACCTTATATCGACTATTCGCTCCTGTCTGGGTGCGATTCAATTCTGACTTAGGAAGGTTCTGATTGTCATATGCTTCGGGTCGAGTTGTATAGAAAGTATTAAAGTATGGAAATAACATTTCATATTGACTTAATGATGGTGATGGTTCAGTAGGCGTAACTTGTGGCCTGGTTTAATTGGAGTGGGTGTGAATATCAATAACTTTAGCCTACCCTGTTGTTAAATTCCGACTTTAACGTTACTTTAATAGCAATACAGAATAATTGAGCTTTTTGTCTTAACTAGGCGAACGCGAACTTCTGGTGACCCCCGCAGCCTTGTTGTTCAGCTGGGTCTGCATCCTTAAGAGATATACAACACTCTTATTCTCGTCTCACTGTGGCCATCACCTTCTGCTCTGGGAGTGTTATTCTTAATTTCAGGTCAAGGGCCCCCTCACGTTCAGACGTGCAGGGTTGTTTAAATCAGCTCCCTCCCCTGTGCACACAGCCTTGAGCTGACCCACTTAATTTAATTCCTTGGCCTTTTTGGGTTTATCTTTGCTCCCTCAGCTGCAGGAGGACAAGGCGTACTTCTACCTCCCCCCTGTGTGCACGTGTTCCAACTAGCTCGGAATCCCTAAACACACAATCAGTGATGATTCCTGGCTTCCTGTGGTTGTGATTTAGACAAAGGCGCCTCTGCTTTCTTCCATTGCCTTTGAGTCGACACTGCCCTATTATTTGCCCATGTGCTGAGGTCATAGAATTCGTTTTGACTTCAGTAATATTAACATTCAGTATTGGATTAGCAAATGGGCAATGGTTCATTGATGTAGCTCGCAGCCTGGTCTCCAATTTGAGCGAGCGCGAGGATCGATAATTTAGCCTACTCTGTTGTTGAATTTCGAATTTTGACGTTACTTTAAAACCATGCAGGATGGTTGGGCTTTTTGCCTTAACTATGTCTGGCTGACACTCCCACTGTCTCTGCCGCCTGCACGGGTGACATGTGCCCGTTCATCAGGCCTTATCTTTCCTTGAAGCAAGGTTGCAAATTCTGCCATCCTAGCCCTCCTCCAGTTCATTACTTAACAACACCTGGTGTTTTGCAGTTTGCTGCGCTTTGGTGTGTTTCCTTCATTAAAAAAAACAAGTAAAAAGATAATATATAAAAATATCATCAAATATTATTCTCAATTTTGGAAGAAGGGTTAGTATACAACAAGGGTGTTGGTGAAACAAAGAAAGCTGCGATGTTGACAACGACTTCTAGACTCTAGAGGGTGTTGGTGAAACAAAGAAAGCTGCGATGTTGACAACGACCTCTAGACTCTAGAGGGTGTTGGTGAAACAAAGTTGCGTACTCCCGTTGCCTCGTGGCTCAATTTGTGTTTTCGACGATTTGACCTTGGGGGGGGGGGGGGGGTGGCGAGATGCGCCCCCAGGTTCACATCCAGCAGCATCCCGACGCCGCCGGCGTGCGACGACGCTGCGAGGGCACGTCCACGTCGCGCGACGCATCTGCGAGGCTAATCATTCCCGGTGTTGGGGATGGGGGGGTGGGGGTATTCTCCGTGCGTGCCTCGGCGCAGGACTCGTACCTGAAGCAGCGGGTGGTGGTCGATGGCGAGACCTGTCTGCTGGACATTCTGGACACGGCCGGGAAGCAAGAGTACAGCGACATGCTGGAGCAGTTCATGCACGAGGGCGAGGGCTTCCTGTGCGTCTTCGCTGTCAACAACTCCAAGTCCTTCGAGGACATCCACCGGTACAGGTGGGTCGCTGGGTGGCTGACTGCAGCTACTGTAGCAAGTCAATTGCAGTGAACACGAATTGTTGTTATCTTGCCGGGTAAGGCCGCACCGAGCCGTGTAGTTCGTTTTCAAAAGCGATCACAAATGATAACCACGACTAGAAGTGGCTTATCATCGTGTGGAAATCTACTAGCAGCAGCCAAATCCACGCGACCACGGTTGGGAGGGAGACGGAGAGAGAGACACGGGGGGCGTAGCGGTGGGGCTGGTTGGGAGGGAGACGGAGAGAGAGACACGGGGGGCGTAACGGTGGGGCTGGTTGGGAGGGAGACGGAGAGAGAGACATGGGGGGCGTAGTGGTGGGGCTGGTTGGGAGGGAGACGGAGAGAGAGACACGGGGGGCGTAGCGGTGGGGCTGGTTGGGAGGGAGACGGAGAGAGAGACATGGGGGGCGTAGTGGTGGGGCTGGTTGGGAGGGAGAGAGAGAGAGAGACATGGGGGGCGTAGTGGTGGGGCTGGTTGAGAGGGAGACAGAGAGAGAGACACGGGGGGCGTAGCGGTGGGGCTGGTTGGGAGGGAGACGGAGAGAGAGACACGGGGGGCGTAGCGGTGGGGCTGGTTGGGAGGGAGAGAGAGAGAGAGACATGGGGGGCGTAGCGGTGGGGCTGGTTGGGAGAGAGGAGAGAGAGACACGGGGGGCGTAGCGGTGGGGCTGGTTGGGAGGGAGACAGAGAGAGAGACACGGGGGGCGTAGCGGTGGGGCTGGTTGAGAGGGAGACAGAGAGAGAGACACGGGGGGCGTAGCGGTGGGGCTGGTTGGGAGGGAGACGGAGAGAGAGACATGGGGGGCGTAGTGGTGGGGCTGGTTGGGAGGGAGAGAGAGAGAGAGACATGGGGGGCGTAGCGGTGGGGCTGGTTGGGAGAGAGGAGAGAGAGACACGGGGGGCGTAGCGGTGGGGCTGGTTGGGAGGGAGACAGAGAGAGAGACACGTGGGGCGTAGCGGTGGGGCTGGTTGGGAGGGAGAGAGAGAGACGTGCAGACTCCAAATATACAGCAGCAACAGGCATCGTCAGCGGTCACGACGGTCGTGGCTTGTTGTTGTTGATGTGCTTGTGTAATCTGGGGTGCACGCCACCCCCAGGGCTTGTGAGATGCGGCCAGATTTTATTCAGAAGGTAAATCGAAACAAATGAAGCCATGGGGCAAAGTGAGTACGCAACTTTGTTTCGTCAACAACACTCTACGTCACTGTGTTTCTTATTGAGAAACAAAGTGGATGTCAAGGCTGCGGTCAAGGTTAAGAAGCACTTGTTCAGAGGCAGGGGGATCTTTGAAGGAGGAGATTGGAGGGAGAACTACAACATGGGGAAGGTTTGGGAATCGGAGGGATGATTTACAGGGGAGGGGGACTGAGACCCCGACCTCTGCCGTGGCTTCCGTGCGCAGGGAACAGATCCAGCGCGTCAAGGGCTCGGAGGACGTGCCGATGGTGCTGGTGGGGAACAAGTGCGGCGTGCCCACGCGGACCGTGGACACGAAGCAGGCGCAGGAGCTGGCGCAAGGCTACGGCATCCCCTTCGTGGAGACCTCCGCCAAGACCCGGCAGGCACGCGGACGCCGGGGGAGAGAGGGGGGGGCAGCTGGGGGGGTTGGTGAGTAGCCAGGGGGAATAAGTGGCGGCCGGTGGGAATGTGGTGCGCTGCGCCGTGAACCCGGCGGTCCAGGGAGTTCCCACGTGCCTGGGCTGTGTTGGGTCTGCGTGTCTGCCTGTGTGTGAGACTAC
Organism: Lethenteron reissneri; assembly: GCF_015708825.2. Classification (NCBI taxonomy): domain Eukaryota; kingdom Metazoa; phylum Chordata; class Hyperoartia; order Petromyzontiformes; family Petromyzontidae; genus Lethenteron; species Lethenteron reissneri. Next base: position 47,984 of record NW_026891265.1, on the reverse strand, counting down.
CCGTGTTGGGTCTGCGTGTCCGTCTGTGTGTGAGGCTACCCGTGTTGGGTCTGCGTGTCCGTCTGTGTGTGAGGCTACCCGTGTTGGGTCTGCGTGTCCGTCTGTGTGTGAGGCTACCCGTGTTGGGTCTGCGTGTCCGCCTGTGTGTGAGACTACCCGTGTTGGGTCTGCGTGTCTGCCTGTGTGTGAGACTACCCGTGTTGGGTCTGCGTGTCCGCCTGTGTGTGTGGCTACCCGTGTTGGGTCTGCGTGTCCGCCTGTGTGTGAGGCTACCCGTGTTGGGTCTGCGTGTCCGCCTGTGTGTGTGACTACCCGTGTTGGGTCTGCGTGTCCGCCTGTGTGTGAGGCTACCCGTGTTGAGTCTGCGTGTCCGCCTGTGTGTGAGGCTACCCGTGTTGGGTCTGCGTGTCTGCCTGTATGTGAGGCTACCCGTGTTGGGTCTGCGTGTCCGCCTGTGTGAGACTACGCGTGTTGGGTCTGCGTGTCCGCCTGTGTGTGTGGCTACCCGTGTTGGGTCTGCGTGTCCGCCTGTGTGTGAGGCTACCCGTGTTGGGTCTGCGTGTCTGCCTGTGTGTGAGGCTACCCGTGTTGGGTCTGCGTGTCCGCCTGTGTGTGAGGCTACCCGTGTTGGGTCTGAGTGTCCGCCTGTGTGTGAGGCTACCCGTGTTGGGTTTGCGTGTCCGCCTGTGTGTGTGGCTACCCGTGTTGGGTCTGCGTGTCCGCCTGTGTGTGAGGCTACCCGTGTTGGGTCTGCGTGTCTGCCTGTGTGTGAGGCTACCCGTGTTGGATCTGCGTGTCCGCCTGTGTGTGAGGCTACCCGTGTTGGGTCTGAGTGTCCGCCTGTGTGTGAGGCTACCCGTGTTGGGTCTGCGTGTCCGCCTGTGTGTGAGGCTACCCGTGTTGGGTCTGCGTGTCTGCCTGTATGTGAGGCTACCCGTGTTGGGTCTGCGTGTCCGCCTGTGTGAGGCTATCCGTGTTGGGTCTGCGTGTCCGCCTGTGTGTGAGGCTACCCGTGTTGGGTCTGCGTGTCTGCCTGTGTGTGAGACTACCCGTGTTGGGTCTGCGTGTCCGCCTGTGTGTGAGGCTACCCGTGTTGGGTCTGCGTGTCTGCCTGTGTGAGACTACCCGTGTTGGGTCTGCGTGTCCGCCTGTGTGTGAGGCTACCCGTGTTGGGTCTGCGTGTCTGCCTGTGTGTGAGACTACCCGTGTTGGGTCTGCGTGTCCGCCTGTGTGTGAGGCTACCCGTGTTGGGTCTGCGTGTCTGCCTGTGTGAGACTACCCGTGTTGGGTCTGCGTGTCTGCGCGTCTCTGCACGTGCCGAGTCGGTCCCGTACGAGAGCACGTGGCCCTCCCTCTAACAAACTCCCTCCGGTGGCGGCCACTGCGTGCGTCTGTCCTGCAGGGCGTGGAAGATGCCTTCTGCACCCTGGTGCGCGAGATCCGCAAGTACAAGGAGCGCCGCGTGAGCAAAGACGTGTGCAAGAAAAGAAAGAAATCGAAGAGGAGGAAGTGCCGCCTCATGTGAATTTCATTTCCCCTCCCACCCGCCCCATTCCTCCTCCCTGCCTCTCCCCTCCCTCCTCCGACGGTGACGAGAGAACGACAACCACCAGCCACCATGTCCGGTGAAGGAGACGCGGTGCGCAACGACTCCAAAGCCGCCCACTGCAATCTTGGGAGGGAGGGGGGAGGTGCTGCGGAGGTGGTTGTTGTGTATTTCTCGAACGCGAGCGAGCGAATCGGTGAGCGCGGAGGTTTGCGTTTGGTGGGAAAAAACGGGAAAAAAAACGAATAAAATGTAAAACGTTGGGCTAAGACGATTGTTTTTGTTTGCGCTTGTGGAAAATGCCTGGTGAAAATGATTTGATGGTGGTGGTGGTGGTGATGATGTTGATGATTGTTGCTGCTGTTTGCCGGATATACAAGTGGGGTCTGTCATTATTTACCACCACACTCTGGATTTGTTCTGGGATACTCTGGACAGAAATGAAATACTTTCACCCCTCCACCCACCACCACTCTCTCCCCGTGGAGATGTTTACTCACTCGCCTGGTACGCAGGAGGTCGTGGGTTCGTACCCGACCCTGACGCCTGCTGCTGCTGCTGCTCTATATTTGGAGTTGGCGTGTTCACTCTCTCCCCGTGGTCGCGTGGAATCGACATCACCACACGGTTCGGATTATCCCACGCGAGTGATGACGACGACGATCTGCCACTTGGTGTGGGCTATCATTTGTGGCTGGCCAGGTGGCTTCATTTCTATAGCACTTCGTGCAAAAAAATGCTTTGCAGGCATGAACAATACAAGTTTAATTGTAGGCAAAATAAAAATCACATTGTAACAAATTTTGAGCAAAGAACTAATAAAAAAAATACCACGTGGTTTAAATCCTCATTCAAAGCAAGTTCAAAATCACTTTTTAGATATGTTTTAAAAAGTGCTTTGATTTTGAAGAAGTCCCGAAGAGCTACCACACAGCCTTACCGTGGGACCTCCTTTGTTAGTACCAACATATGATGAGAGGTTTTTCTGGCAACAAAACAGCTGCGTCAAGATGTTCAAACACCAAAGTGGGATCTTCTACAAGGAATCCCGCTGCCACTTGTGGCCACGTCACTTCTGCTCTGCAGCTCGGCGCGCTTCAGCTGGTACAACACAACACGTGGTGCAGGTAGTGGGGACAATATGTTCCACACTGCCCACCACGGATTGGTTGTCTGTCGTGCATATATATAATATAAACAGCGAACGGATGTGGGGTCTGTGTGTCTGTGTGTGTGTGTGGGCGAGCGGGCGAACGGGGATGTGGGGTCTGTCTGTGTGGTAGCCCATACAGTCTCGGTGGTTTTGAAGTCCTTGGCTTAATTAGGAATTGCTCATTCTTCGGAATTGATGAATTTGCAATGATTGCAGTAGTCTTATGTTCCAAAGTATTAGTTGGATCTCGTTTGATTGGCCGTGTCGGGTGGAGGAGGGTGACGACACATTTATAAATAACGCGATCTCACCCAAAAACGTTGATTATGAATAATGTTGGTCGCCAATGCCTTACACGTGTTAAACATGTCTTTTAAAAAATACAAGTCGATTTTGGGTAGCAGATGAGAAAGCAAAAATCTAAATTGCAAATGCAATTTCACAAGTTCAGTTATTAAACAGGTCCTGTGGCTTTAAGTAAAATACCTGTAAGTACTGAATATCTATTAAATGTTTTAATGTCATTGAATAACTGCACACTCAACAAATTGAAAATCAACAAAACATTGCTGAGGATGCAATAGCACGACTTGTACTGCCGTCGGGTACACACGCAGTCACATTTCTGTTGATGAATAAAAACACATTTTTTAAATTTATTATTGAGCGCGACTGCTTTGTCGCAGCTGCTCGTGACCCCAAGCACGAGTGTCCGTGTTGGGCTGCTGCATGCTGGGGCGTCTCTCTCTCTCCCCTTCAGCTTGCAAAATTCACCACTGCAGGCAAATACAGGCAATACATTCGGGGCATTGAATTCGGAGCGCTGAATTCGAGGCATTGAATTCGACATGCAGTCCCAACATGAACAATAAAAAGACTTGAGTTGTCTAAGAAGAATGTTACTGGCTGGCCTCTCTGCACAATAGAATCATATGGCGATGTCACACAAAAGTTTCCCTACAAACTGCACACACAACAGGCATTTACTAATAATAACACAAACATTCCACTAGCATAGGGTAGCACCACACACTTTCCATCTACAGTGAGGGAAAAAAGTATTTGATCCCCTGCTGATTTTGTACGTTTGCCCACTGACAAAGAAATGATCAGTATATCATTTTAATGGTAGGTTTATTTGAACAGTGAGAGACAGAATAACAACAACAAAATACAGAAAAACGCATGTCAAAAATGTTTTAACTTGATTTGCATTTTGTCTCAAATACACAAGATGGTGAGTGTGCAGAATGTCCGTCAATGAGCGATGGGAATTCTCTTTGGCATAACTTCACATCTCATGCAGCTCTGCACAGCCGACTGAGATCTCCAGACCCAGCTCGTTGGGACACACGTGCGCAGCAACATAACACCGTGTACATCGTGCACCGAGAAAACAGATTTTAGTTTGTTTTTAGTGTCCATTAGAAGGAGCCCTTCAATTGCCTTTTCACGCCAATCCTGGCAGAAAGACCGACTACACTGGAGGTAGCACGAGACGTCCTTTGGTCTACTTTTCCACGATAGCCAGACACCTTGAAAGAGGTGGGAATAGCCACAAGTTTGCTAAACTCTGAACCCATTTATACTCCGTGTGGACCAGAGATCGATTACATTCAAGCGGTAACCTCCAGACGACAAGTCCAGTGTGCTAGCCACGCCTCCATGGCAGCATTGCTGTTGTCGTCTTGTTTGTTTGTTTATTATGAACCAGTCGAGTACACTACTGTAGGGGTGTTACGGGAGGGCGAACTAACATACCAGGGGTGGTTGTGCCTGCACGCGGAAGGGTGCTTACATCCACGTCCGCACCGTTTAGCCCTGGGGGGCTGTGACGGCGCTGTGATCCCCCACGGCCCCACCCCTCGGGGGGGGGAGTTGATATATAAGGCGGTGAGCCGGAGGGCTCGGGGTTCAGTGTTCAGCTTAAGCCAGTGAAGAGTGAAGACCGGCTAGATAGGCCCTGCGACTCCCCTGGATCGCTGTCCTTCTCAGGAGCGACCAGGGCAAGCCAGTGGCGTGGCCCCAAGAGCCCAGAGCCGATGTTCTTGTAAGAGCCGGTCTGGTGACTCAGGGTGCCGTGATCCCAGCTTGGCCAGAGCGGGATCAGCTAGCCTCCCCTAGCTCTCGAGTGGAGGAGCTGGGAGTAGGCTAGCCGGGTTGGAGACAGTGGGGTCTCCCTGTGAGACGGGTGAAGGGGCCGTCACCCCTTCGAGTGTTGTATACATTGGCCTGTGCTGAGTGTGAAGTTATAATCAATAAGTGTGCCTCCGACTACGTTGTCTACGTCTCCTTGAACTCACTACATATGGATTCTTGGAGGCTTTATTTTGGCCATCGGCCACCACGAAAATGTCCGTCTGCTTATGATGGCGTACGTGCCGATTTATCCTGAGATCCACAAACAACAAATATTTTGCGATCCGCCCATGAATCGCGATCCACGTATTGGCCTCCGCTGCCCTCCTGGGTACATCCTCGTGCGACAGAATTATCAACTGGTATAAAGCGGGAGATGTTCTGTGGACCACTCAAAATCCAGGGCCTCGAACGGCAGCCCCTGGTGATTGTGTATGTACAATCTTTTTTTACTTTATTAATAAAATTAAAGATTTTTTTTTTAAATGAGCAGTGCCACCTGTTCCCGAGTTTGGGGCTTCCTGACTCCGGGGCGGTGCGACCCTGAGAGACGTTGACGGATGCTGAAGAACCCACGGCGTAGCCCTCCATCCTGACCGTGCGTGTCTCTGCATCTTAAGGCGTGAAAATATTGTTTAGCCAAGGGGGGGTATTTATCCCACTCGGGTCCAAATATACAGCAACAAACAACAGTCAATTTGTACTGAATACCTCTTCAAAGAAATGTCCATAGTACAGGTTCACTCTCCAATGGGTGACACTTTTTTTTTTATAAAACATTAAATTAGCATTATACAGTTTTTCAGTACAATGTCAGAAATACAATTTTTTTTGGTGTAACATCAAACGTGCAGTGTGCAAATGTGTGGCCGTGTGTGTCTATGGACGTGTGTCCTTTGTGGTTTCACTTCACGTGGCCTCAAGGCGCACATAGCCTGGTACAAGCGCCGTGGTGACGTCACCGCCACTTAGTGGCGCTTGTTGTTGTTGTCTTGTGTGTCTGTGGATGTCCTTGTCTGTGAGTGCAGGAGGTGGCGCTGTCGGATGTCAGCAGCACCATACCGACCTCCCAGAATGAGCACAACAGCAGCGATGGTTCAAAGGAGGCGCCCTGCTGAGAGGGTGACGCTGATAAGGGACTCGAGAAGACGCTCCCCACGTCCTCTACTTATAACAAATATTTATAAACAAAATTATACATCGAGCCTGGCAGCCTGGCAGGAATCGAACTCAGGAATCGAACCCGCGTTAACCATTACACCACAGACCCCGCTTGACGATGAGAGGATGTGTAAAACATCTATAATGTTCATTGTTTTGTGTGAAGATTAAGAGGGAGGTACGGGTTCTATTGATGATTCAAAGGGGGGCACCCCGATTAATAAAAAGGCTCCGATAGGGATGGGACATTGTGCTACACATCTCAAATGCACGTCCAGTACAAGGATATACGGTGTGAATGTCTTGCTAACAACACAGAGCTCGCTAACACACACAACTGGCACGCGAGTAGCTACACTGGGACCCGCTCGCTGTGAGGGAGAGTTCGCTGTAGCTGGTAGCGAGAGCGCCCAACAACTTGCATTGCTCGCTGCGTTGTTTAGGTCGACGGATCGATCTCCGCATCCTCCACGGGGAATATTTTTTTTTTAAATCAAATTTTAAACGTCACGCCCCAGCGTTATTGTTCGTGACATTTTCACATTGGTGAATCAGATTGACCTCGATTTTGCTGTGTGAAATGTCTTACTAACAACACAGAGCTCGCTAACACACACAGCTTGCACGCTAGTAGCTACACTAGGAACCTCTCGATGCTACAGAGACATCAGCGTACCTGGTCGCGTGCTCACGCCACTAAGTATCCTGATCTCTCCGATGTTTTGGTCGCCGGATCGATTCCCGCATCCTTCACGGGGAATATTTTTTTAAAATCAAAATTTAAATTTAACGCCCCAGCGTTATTGTTGGTGACATGTTCACATTGGTGAACCAGCTTGACGTCTTGTCGCCCTCGATTTTTGATTATGATTTGCAGTTTAAGAAAACCGAATCTTTGTTGATTGAAAAGTGCGGCGCGAGTTGCTCGCTGCGCGTGAAGACTCCCGCCTCTGGGCGGCAGGCGGCGCTCGTGAGAACGCGAGAGGCGGCAGCTGAGAGCTGCATGATACAATAATTATTTTATCATGTTTTATTTGGATTATTTTATTATTTCCATTCTACGTGTAAAGTAGTAACTCGGCAGGAGACGACTTCACGGGTAGCACACTCTTTATTTTCACCAACTTGTAGTTACACGGATGACTAACACCCTACTTCGTTACACGGGTGACCAACACCCACTTAGCTACTCGGGTGACTCACACCCACTCAGCTACACGGGTGACTAACACCCACTCAGCTACACTGACACGGGCTCTTACGCCCCGTAGCCTTCCGGGACACACCCAGCCGGCGGTGCCCGTCTCGGCTCTGGGTACCACCGTCCCGACCCACACGGGCGTCGGACTACGGGTCTCCCAGTCTCGGCTCCGAGCCACACAGGGCCCCGGTCCTCACAAGGACGGCGGGACTAGGGGTCTCGGGCCACTACCTCCTCCACCCCGTCTTCGGTCTTCAACTGGTTAACACTGACCACGAGTGCTCTCGCGCGTCCCCCTTTATACCCCTCCTGCGGACGTCGCTGAGAGCACCCATCTTATCTGACCAATCACTGCGCACTCGCTACGATCCTCTTTTCCCAGCTTGTGTCAGCGCGCCTTACCACCGGCGCGCGCGTCCATACCACGCCCACATCGCGTGCCCAACCCCGCGCCCCGTGATCCATCACTGTCGGCGCACGTCAATACCACCACTACAGTTACACACCACACCAGGTACTCGTTTAAGGTTGAGTCGACCTAGGGGAGACTCAGAACCGGTTCAAACAATCGTCACCGGTGTTGGCCGTGAGCAGGAAGCAGACTCGAGTTTGCCGGGTTTGTAGCGCAGGCCGCTAACCACGACAGACAACGACACACGCAGAACCACGAGCAATCGCACCTCTGCAGACTGGCGTGGCTCAGCTGCTGTTGTCCCCCCAGCAGTGGCGGTATTTATACACCGCACTGGGGACTCGTTTAAAGGCTGAGTCAACCTGGACGAGGTCCAGGACCAATGCTGATATCACTCGCCACTGATGTGAGCCGTGGTGGGGAAATATTACAGCGCTCACCACTAAAATACCGCTCCACACACACATGGACACAGAAACAATTGACACACAGATACAGACAAAGATACACCGTGTAGCCTGTAACAGACTGTAGGGGCAAGTACTGTTAGCGAGCACCTATGAAGGCCGGCACGGCACACGAGGGGGTGGGTGGCCAGCACCACGCCCGACCGCCTTTGTCTCCCCAGTGGCGATGTTTACTACACACCGCACCAGGTACTCATTTGAGGCTGAGTCCACCTAGGGGATGCCCAGAACCGGTTCAGATAATCGTCACATTGGCTCTTCATTCTATTGTGTTGCACTCTCAACAATAAATTCGCAACTTGCCAAACATGCTTCAGACAGTTGATGCACAACTCAAATGATTTTGTAGAAATTAATGCCAATTGACAGAGCCGGCAAGAAAGATGTGGCTGACATTCAAATTGTGGACTGCCATTCAGATGACTTGTCTACAACTTTGCAGCTGCCCCTCGACTGGCTGAATAGTTTTGCAACACAAATCTCCCTCGATAAAGAGACTTGTAGTCTGAACAAACCATCACCTGCATGAAAATAAAGACAATGAATTGATGGATTGAATATTTAATTTGTTGGTTAACAAATGAATGCAATCTATAGCCAACATTTGCATATATATAATAAAACATTATTTACATCTAAAACAACAACAACAACCATACATTGGAGTTAACTGCTTGTTTTCATGAATTATAGTTTTTTTAACAAAACAAGCATAACTAGAATGTGTTGCTTTGGAAAAAAGAAAGAAAAGCCCAAATTCGGTGACCACTTTTAACCGATTCAACAACGAACAAGAGAGCGGCTTGTAGCTGCCCTGCTGCAAGTGAATATTGCCGCTGCCACCTTTGAGTTTTCCCTACATCACGGTTCAGAGTTATAGATGCAGTCATTGAAGAAGTGCCAATTCCTGCTTTGGTTCACCAAACAACATTAACCTGGAATTGTTACGTAACAATATCTTATTAAAACATGCCTTTGCATTTAGAGTAATTGCTGCGGGGAAAAATAAAAAACGTGTGATAGGAATGCAAATATGTTTATACAATCTGCTCATTAGTACGCTTCAGCCAAGCGCTCACGCGTTTGCTTGTTCTGTCAATAACCTTCACTTAGAAATGAGATTGTCATCGACCAAAACAAACAACAACAAAATAGTGGAAATACATAGGCTCCTCACCATTAAACAAATGTTCATGGCGATGCCGAGCGCCATTTGAATTAGCTTCTTCTTTGGTTTAGAGCCAGTGGTTCTTAACCTGGGTTCCATCGAACCCCAAGGGTTCGGTGAGTCAGTGTCAGGGGTTCGGCGGAGGTTAAGACACACACCCGACTCGTATGATTGTGCACCAGTAAAACATGTACCTATGTTTGGAATTTGAAAAAATCATATTTTATTTTTCCAATTAATAAGGGTTCGGTGAATGCGCACGTGAAACTGGTGGGGTTCGGTACCTCCAAAAATGTTAAGAACCACTGGCGCTCTAGACACAAACCGTAAATACGCAACTCGTAAAACGTCGATGGTGGCGTCAACAAGGATGAAGGTAAAGGTACAGCCCTGCAATTTCTTCAGTCGTGCCAAAGCGCTGGCAACATGGCGCCCCCAACGTAGGGAGCTCCGGATAGCCCCTTAACCTGCCCTTTCTACGCCGGCCGCGTATCTTAGAAGAGGTGGGGGGGCGGGGGTTAACCCACAATTCTACCCCCTGCTAGCTAACATGTGACCTGCCAATCGACTGACTGGTGGTGATGCAGCCACAATGCATGCTGGCTGGGTGGACAGCAGAGGCCAGGGGTCATTGAAGAAACTTTACACCGCCCCCCCCCCCCACACACATTGATTCCTCTCTGCTGTGCCAGGAGATCGAACTGGCGACCTCTTTGTGTGTGTGTATGCGTGTGTGTGCGTGCGTGTGTGTGTGCGTGTGTGTGTGTGTCTGTGCGTGTGTGTGTGTGCGTGTGTGTGCGTGTGTGTGTGCGTGTGTGTGCGTGTGTCTGTGCGTGTGTCTGTGTGTGTGCGTGTGTGTGTGTGCGTGTGTCTGTGTGTGTGTGTGTGTGCGTGTGTCTGTGTGTGTGCGTGTGTGTGCGTGTGTGTGCGTGTGTGTGTGTGTGCGTGTGTGTGCGTGTGTGTGTGTCTGTGTGTGTGCGTGTGCGTGTGTGCGTGTGTGTGCGTGCGTGTGTGTGTGTGCGTGTGTGTGTGTGTGCGTGTGTGTGCGTGTGTGTGTGTGTGTGCGTGTGTGCGTGTGTGCGTGTGTGTGCGTGTGTCTGTGCGTGTGTGTGCGTGTGTGCGTGTGTGCGTGTGTGCGTGTGTGTGTGCGTGTGTGTGCGTGTGTGTGTGCGTGTGTGTGTGCGTGTGTGTGTGCGTGTGTGTGTGCGTGTGTGTGCGTGTGTGTGTGCGTGTGCGTGTGTGTGCGTGCGTGTGTGTGCGTGTGTGTGTGCGTGTGTGTGTGCGTGTGTGTGTTTGTGCGTGCGTATGTGTGTGTGCGTGTGTGTGTGTGCGTGTGCGTGTGCGTGTGTGCGTGTGTGTGTGCGTGTGTGTGTGTGTGTGTGCGTGTGTGTGTGTGCGTGTGTGTGTGTGTGCGTGTGTGTGCGTGTGTGTGTGTGTGCGTGTGTGTGTGTGCGTGTGTGTGTGTGCGTGTGTGTGTGCGTGTGTGTGTGCGTGTGTGTGTGCGTGTGTGTGTGTGCGTGTGTGTGTGTGCGTGTGTGTGTGTGCGTGTGTGTGTGTGTGTGTGCGTGTGTGTGTGTGCGTGTGTGTGTGTGTGCGTGTGTGTGTGTGCGTGTGTGTGTGTGCGTGTGTGTGTGCGTGTGTGTGTGCGTGTGTGTGTGTGTGTGCGCGTGTGTGCGTGTGTGTGTGTGCGTGTGTGTGCGCGTGTGTGTGCGTGTGTGTGTGCGTGTGTGTGTGTGTGCGTGTGTGTGTGTGCGTGTGTGTGTGTGCGTGTGGATGCGGCATGAAATGGAACGCCATCAAAACAGAACGAGGAAGCGGCTTCCTTCGGCACCGTTAGCTGCCCCAGGCCCATGTGACACGGACACTCCGTTGATATTTACTGGCTGGTGGCGCCGGCCGGCGCTCGGGGTGGGCGCCCCGTGCTCCGAGTCTTCCTCGCCGATCGTGGAGAGCGTGGGGGGGCGCGGCGGGGGCCGCCCGCGGGGGCGTTGTCCGTCGCCCGTCGCCACGGCCACGTCGACCCCCTCGCGGCAAGCGCCGCCGCCGTCGCCGCCGGGCCTACCCTCGACTCCGTCCAAGTTGGGCGTCCGGCACGGGCTCGAGCGGTCCAGAGCCTCGGACCGGCCGTCACCGTCACCTGCAAGAGATGGCGACGTCTTCACCGCCGCGGCGCTATCCCGTCGTCATCGCCGTGAGCCGTGGCCAATCCGATGGTCGAGTGCCGTGATCCGTGCTGAACCAGGGCCGGATCAGAGAGCCTCCCCTAGCACCCTAGTGGAGGAACTGGGGCCAGATGAGTTGTGGATGATAGCGCTGGGGGGGATATCCCTGACAAGTCCGGGTGAAGGGGCCGTTGGCCCTTCAAGTGTTACATACGCGGCCTGTGACTGACAAAGTTGAATCAATAAGCGTGCCTCCGATTACGTGCGCGTCCCATTTGAACCCACTACACGTGCAACTGAAATACACAGCACCCATGACACAGGTCCTGTGATTTTGGTCTATTTAACGTGTCATTTTTAAATCCTTTATATTAAGTTCACTTGCTTGCTTGCTTGCGCGCTTACGACCGTGCAAATCTTTTGGTCGTTTTTTAACCCACTTCCCGTGATCCAATCGAGCTGACATTGTGCACACAGACTCGTTGTTGCGTGACGATTTATTTTCGTGAAAATTTCTTTCCAAAATTTTCCACTTTGTAGGAAAAAAAAATGTTTCACTAACACAATCGTATATTTTTCCTAAACACAGAAAATGATTCAAGAAAACAACAAAAATGTACAATATAAACAATCATACAAAAACTGAAAACCTTATAATCCTTATATACGACTTCCCTTATATTTAATTTAAAATACCAATGTGATGAAAATGAAACTCTTACTCACGAAAAACAGAAATGAATAATAAAATAAAACCGATGCCACGCATATAAAGGATTTATAGTGAAAAACTTTTTTTTACGGGTTAATTTTTTGTTGTTGTTTTCTCTCTTGTTTTTCGCTTGCTTGGCTCAATTCTACATCCATTTTCAGCCGGATAATCCAGATTAGATAACATACACACGTACACGTGAAAAAGCCACTCGGAAATAAATAGCGCGGCACGTAACGTGGCTCCGGATAACAATGAGGCAAGGCCCAAATGGTGAGCTTTTAAACGTTCTCACTGAAGGCGATGGTCAACGAGCGTTCATTTATCAGATTGGTAGGCTTTGGAATTTTTAGATTTGAAGCTTTCGTGACTGCAAGGATTCATATTCTTAGGTTTTTTCGGTAAAGTCACGTAGGTAAAAATAAAATTGATACAGCTGTCGTGGCTGTGACGGTTCCACCTGAAGACGGAAGCTTGTGTTGCCTCCAAAACGTCGTGATTTTAATTTTATTTTGCTTTTATTAATTTTAATTTTTTTTACCTACGTGACTTTATCGAAAAAACCTAAGAATATGAATTCGATTTTTTTTTCATGTTGGATTTCTCACAACCGGCATTTAATTGAACACATTTGCCAGGAAATGTTGCCACCTCGTAGCACGGGATTCTGCCAACTCACAATAGCGCCTTCCCACCGCTCCTCTCCCATGGTGTTGTTATTGTCCGTCCGCAAATTACCGGCGCAAAACGGAACTTGATTTCGAGGCCGGACGCTGAAGAAGTGAAGGGTTCGTGTGTGCGGCGCGCTAAACGCTGCTCACCTTCTGGACTGCTGCTGCAGTCGATTGTTGGGCTCCAAGAAACAGCAAGGCCTCTGCAAAAGATCAACGGGGGCACGCCACCGCCATTCACGCACTGCGCATTCACGATCGCGTGCGGACGGGCAAGGCGCTGCGTAAGTGCCCGTTAAATGTGTTAGTTAATCATACACTTTGGTTTTTTCGGTAAAGTCACGTAGTTAAAGAATAAAATAAATGGGAAAAAAAATGTACCCGTAAAAACAAAGTTTTTCACTATAAATCCTTTATATGCGTGGCATCGGTTATATTTTATTATTCATTTCTGTTTTTCTTGAGTAAGAGTTTCATTTTTATCACATTGCTATTTTAAATTAAATATGAATTTTTTTTTCCTAAAAGTATAAAATTTTGGAAAAAATTTTTTCACGAAAATCAAGCGTCACGCACAACGAGTCTGTGTGCAAAATGTCAGCTCGATTGGATCACGGGAAGTGGGTTAAAAAACGACCGAAAGATTTGCACGGTCGTAAGCGCGCAAGCAAGCAAGCAAGTCAACTTAATATAAAGGATTTAAAAACAACTAAATTGAATCGTTTCGGAGGCAACACGAGCTTCCGTCTTCAGGTGGAACTGTCACAGCAGAATTACTACATCAAGTGAAGACAACTCTAAGAGACACGAGATTATATACAGCCTGAGGGGGGCCAGGGGGGGCCGTGGGTGGGGGGGACAAGCTGGTGGGGGGGAGGGGCCAGGGTGGGTCGTGGGTGGGGGGGGGGACAAGCTGGTGGGGGGGAGGAGCCAGGGTGGGTGGGGGGGGGACAAGCTGGTAACATCATTTCTTATGATGCAGAAGATGGCCAGTGAGTTAAAACGGCGGGGCGGAATTTTTATTTAATTTTTTAACTACGTAACCAAAGAGTGTGAAAGAGCGCCAGCTCTCTGCACAAGGGGGATTGTGGACTGGCTCTGACGGGTGCCGCTGCAAGCTTACAAAGAGCTTGAGTGCCCAAGCGCGTGCAGAGATTTCTGGAGCGAGACTCCCCCAAATCCTTTCAAAACGCCGTCGCGTGCCGTATTAGGAGCGAGTTGTTTATCAGCTAAAGGATATTTTCAGACGCTACGGGCTGTGCGTGTGCCTGCCGAGTTTTATTTTATTTTCTGAAAAATAAACGCCGTACATTCTTCTGATGTGAATAGACACACACATTGTGCCAACATGGCTCCGGATGACATTTAGCCAAGGCCGACATGCTGAGCTTTCAAAGTTTCTCACTGAAGGCGATAGTCACCGAGCGTTAATTATACAGATCGGTAGGCATTGGAATTCTTTTTTACATTTTGGATTTCCCACAACCGGCATTTAATTGAACACTCGCTGCATCCCAACTGTTTTAGCATTTGCCAGGAAATATGGCCACCTCAGAGCAGAGGTCGCAAACGGGTTTTGATTCCTTACCCGTACCCGGCCGCACCAGGGTCGCAAACGGGTACCCGTACCCGGCCGTACCTGTACCCTACCCGTACCTGGCCGGGTACGGGTATCGGGTACCTGATTGCGACCTCTGGGATGAAGCCATGTTGCAGGCGCGGGTGGGTTGATTCTAGGAACTTGAATTGTGAGAAGAGACAAGACGTTGGGAAATGAGTGACAAACGGTTACTCACCAGTGACTCACGGTCTACCCGTACCCGGCCGGGTATCAGGTAGGGTATCGGGTAGGGTACGGGTATCGGGTACCCGATTGCGACCTCTGGGATGAAGCCATGTTGCAGGCGCGGGTGGGTTGATTCTAGGAACTTGAATTGTGAGAAGAGACAAGACGTTGGGAAATGAGTGACAAACGGTTACTCACCAGTGACTCACGGTCTACCCGTACCCGGCCGGTCACGGGTAGCCAGGTATCGGGTAGGGTACGGGTATCGGGTACCCGGTTGTGACCTCTGCCTCAGAGCACGGGATTCTGCCAACGCACAATACCGCCTTCCCACTGCTCCTCTCCCATGGGGTGTTGTTGTTGTTGTTGTCTAAATGTTGTTGTTGTTGTCTAGATGTTGTTGTTGTTGTCTAAATGTTGTTGTCTAAATGTTGTTGTCTAGATGTTGTTGTTGTTGTTGTCTAAATGCACCGCAAAGTCACGACATCCGCTCAGCCTGCAAATTACCGGCGCAAAACGGAACTTGATTTTGATGCAGTCATTTTAGCTGTGACGGTCCCACCTGATGACGGAGACTTGTGTTGCCTCCGAAACGTCGTGATTTATTATTTTATTTTATTTCCATTATTACTTTTATTAACTTTTTTAAATTTTTTACCCACGTGACTTTACCGGGAAAAAAAAAAAAACCTAAGAGTTTGATTTCAAGGCCGGATGCTGAACAAATGAAGGGTTCGTGTGTGTGACGTGATAAACGATCACCTTCTAGACGACTGCTGCTGCTGCTGTCGATTGAAATTGTCGTTGCCCTGCAAAAGATCAATGGGGGCACGCCCGTCGTCATTCACTCACTTCGAACTCACGATCGCGTGCGGGCAAGCGCCGCGTATGTGCACGTTCAATCTGTTAGTTTTGTATATCGCCAGCGCGTGACATTTTCTTCACTTCCATTCTCACCACGGAAGATTGCAACATTCACCGTTTTGTTTAGTAACAGGAGCAATCCGTACGCAGCAGGGTCATTGTGCCGACGTCTGTCCACGAATGGGCACGCAGACCCCTTGTGCAGAGAGCGCACACACGCTCGCACGCACGCACGCACGCTCGCACGTTTGAAGAAGGGTCCTCGCTGGTACCACGGGTTTCGTGTTCTTTAAACGTGTGTAACGTGAGGATGTATCCGGCTCACTGACGTATCACAACTCGTCACGATGATTGGCTCTGCCGGTCCTGGTCCATAGCCAATGGGGGGAACCCTAGGGGCGTGGCCCTGACGTCATGGCAAGGTGACAGCTGTTTGTAGATGATTGGTTCTGCTGGCTTTAGCCACAGCCAATGGGGAGACGAGTCAGGGGCGTGGTCCCGGGAGCCTACGATGGAGTCTGGAAGATTCCATGGAGGCTAACCAGGTTTGGTGGAAACATACCACGTGACCCGGGTATTAAATAGGGGTGGAGACGAGCGACACGTGGTCAGAACGGGAACGAACGGAGGAAGGGGGCCACGCGGGAGCGGGGCTCCGGGTTGCCACGTGGCTACGCGTCTCTCTCTCTCTGTCCCTCTCACGCTGCCTGTCAACAGCGTGAAGGAAAGCTGTTTATGAAAGTGAAATAAAGACCAGATTCCAGGAGTCGCCTCAATGACCATTATTACACGTATATTAAGCTCGCCAAAAGGAGTGCTCGGATCTCAGCGAGCGTTTAATACGCGTGGCACCACGATTCGTACCTTCGAATGTGCCTCCTCATTATATCCGCTTCTCTGAGTCTCTTAAGCATCTGCCACCAGCAGATCGCAGGTACGCGTGGGAACCCACCCACCCCCCCTTCGTGTTGCTGATTGAGGGACGTTGGTTTGCGTAGAGGTCGAACCATGAACCTCTCCGATTCAGTTGCTTTATCTTCTTGGTTCTTTCGGTAAAGTCACGTAGAAGGGAAGTAATAAAATAATAAAAATAAAAACATAATATTATTTTATTATTTCCCTTCTACGTGACTTTAGCGAAAGAACCAAGAAGATGAATCCCTGCAGTCACGAAAGCTTTAAATCAGTTGCTTTACATTATAATTGATAACCGGAGTAAAATGCATGCAGATGAAATTTCGGCAAACTCAATCGACCGTACACAATGCGCCTATATTTTATACTTGATTGCAATTTAATTTCGCGGACAGTCTACGGAGATATGCGTGGAAAAAAACACGTCATTCCCCCCTCCCCCCCGCGCACGCTGCATTGTGCGTAGGGGGGCGGATGACGATTCGTGACGGATGATTGATTCTCAAGATTTCTTAAGTTATTGCCGCGGCAGTGAAAGTTCAGCGGGGAGTGCTTGGCGGGCCTCCCCGGGCCCGTGCGGTCATTTTCAAAAGGGGGCCGTCTCGCGTCGGCGCGTCACCTACCTGTGTGAGGTCGTGCCGGCCAGGCACACGGCGCAGAGGGTGGCGACGCGGGGGCTTGCCAAGCGCCGGCGTTGCCGCGCCCGCCGCCTCCGAGGGCAGGAAGGACTTGTCCTCGTAGACGTTGGGCGCGGTGGCGGATGCTGCCTCGCCGCCGGAGCGGGCAGCCGCCCCCGGCTCGTCACGCGCCGGCGTCCTGGCCCGGGCGGCCGCGCCGCAGTGGTAGGTGCGTAGCTCCTTGTTCTCCCGCTTGCAGCGCAGCACCACCGCCACCGCGGCCACGTTCAGGACGCACGACGCCGCGGCCAGCGCCACGACCGCGACGAACGGCGTCGCGAAGGCGCCGTCGCCGTCGTCGCCGTCGTCGCCGTCGTCCCCGTCGCTGTCGTCCGGGAGCCGGCCCTCGGGGCGCGCGTCCATGACGAACGGCGTCGCGAAGGCATCGTCCCCGTCCCCGTCGTCGTCCCCGCCGTCGTCATCCGGGAGCCGGCCCTCGGGGCGCGTGTCCGTGACGCGCACCGTGAACGTCTTGACCGACACGAGCGGCGGCGCTCCGTCGTCCCGCGCCACCACCGTCAGGTTGTACTCGGCGGCGGCGGTCGCCCCGCGGTCCAGCCGCGTCGCCGTTGCCAGCGCGTACACCTCGCCCCCGTCCCAGGCGCGGAGCGCGAACGGCGGCGCCGCGCCGGGCCCCGCGGCCGACGCGCCCCTCGAGCGTGCAGGTCACGCGCCCGTTGGCGCCCGAGTCTCGGTCCCGGATGCGGACGAAGGCCACGACGTGGCCGGGCGACGCCCCCCGGGACACGCCGACGACGGCGGCCGCGGAGTCGCCGGTCGGGCCGAGCAGCCGCACGACGGGCGCGTTGTCGTTCACGTCCAGGACGCGCACCAGCACCGTGGCGTAAGCGGGGACGGAGTCGGGTCCCCGGTCGCGCGCCCGCACGTGCATCTCGTGGGAGTCGGCCTCCTCGTGGTCCAGGGCCCCCACGAGGGTGACTAGGCCCGAGCGCGAGTCCACCGCGAAGAGGTCGCGCGCCGTCTCGCGCGCCCCCAGCATCGCCGCGTACTCCACCTCCCCGTTGGCGCCATCGTCCGGGTCCCACGCGTGGAGCCGCGCGACCAGCGTGCCCGCCGGCGCGTCCTCGGGCACCAGCGCCCGGTACACGGGCCGCTCGAAGGCGGGCGCGTTGTCGTTGGCGTCGAGGAGGCGCACGGTGAGCAGGACCGTGCCGCTGAGCGGCGGGCGGGCCCCCGTCCAGCGCGGTGAGCACGTACTCGTGCGCGGCCCGGCGCTCGCGGTCCAGGGCGCGGCGCACCACCAGCACGGGCAACAAAGCGCCGCCGCCGTCGCGCGTCTCCAGGGCGAAGGCGCCGTCGTCGGGCTCCATCGCGTAGCCCCGCAGCGCGTTGGCGCCGGCGTCGGGGTCGCGGGCGCCGTCCAGCGCGAAGCGCGTGCCGACCGCGGCGCTCTCGGCGACCTCGAGGAGGGCGCTCTCGGCCGGGAAGCGCGGCGCGTGATCGTTGACGTTCAGCACGTCGACGACGACGCGCACCAACTCGGCGGGCCGCTCCAGGACGGCGCCGAGCAGCAGGGAGCAGCCCGAGCCGGCGGCGCTCGCCCGGCGGCACGCGGCCTCGCGGTCGAGCCGCCGGCTCACCCCGCACATCGCCGACGTCGGCGCTCACGGCGAGGTAGTCGGAGCCGTTGGTGCCCCGCAGCGCTTGGAATCGGCGAGCGCGGAATTGCTCGGCGGTGAGGCCCAGGTCGCGGGCCAGGTTCCCACCAGCGTCCCCGGCGGCTCCTCTTCGCGGACCGAGTAGCGCGGGGGCGCCGGCGGCGAGCGGCGGGCGGAGGCGGCGGCGGTGACGGCGCAGCACAGGCAGACGAGGGCGGCGCCGAGAGGATCCATTTGTCCGGGTCGGGGCGAGCCGGGGCACGAGCTGCGTGCGTGGACGGCGCCGGCCGAGGAGTCGGAATTGCGGGGAGACGAAGGGGGGAGAGGGTCGAGCAGGAATAAGGCAACGCTTGATAACAAGTATAACCCGTAAAAACAAAATTTTGGAAAAAAATTTCACGAACATTAATTGTCACGCACAACGAGTCTGTGTGCAAAATGTCATCTCGATTGGATCACGGGAAGTGGGTTAAAAAACGACCGAAAGATTTGCACGGTCCTAAGCAAGCAAGTGAACTTAATATCAAGGATTTGAAAACGACGACGTGGGGAAGCAGGTGATGGGGGGGAAGAACTGTTCGTTGTGATTTTTTTATTCGGATATTTTCAGTTGTGTAAATGAAATTGTGACCGGAAAATGGAAAAATTGACGATGCATAATCAATAGCGAGACTAGCTTCACTACCCGGTTTCGCCTGGGGGCTTGGATGAACCACGCCCGGCCGCCTTTGTCCCCCCACTGGCGATGTTCACACACCACGCCAGTTACTCGTTTGAGGCTGAGTCGACCTAGGGGAGGCCCAGGAGCGGTTAAAATAATCGTCACCGGCGGTGGCCGTGAGCGGGAATCGAACTCGGGTCGCCGGTTTCGTAGCGCGGCGTAGCGCTACCCGCTACACTACATTGCGTTACGCTTCCACGTGCGCGGATTTGACATCACAACTCACTTGCCGTGCAAATAATAACTGCATTATTGAGCTCCCCCCCCCCCCCCCCCCCCCCAAAAAGTGTATTTTTAAATCCTTTATATTAAGTTCGCTTGCTTGCGTGCTTGCTTACGACCGTGCAAATCTTTCGGTCGTTTTTAAACCCACTTCCCGTGATCCAATCGAGCTGACATTTTGCACACAGACTCGTTGTGCGAGACAATTAATGTTCGTGAAAATTTTTTTCCAAAATTTTACACTGTTTAGGGAAAACAAATTAAATATTTAATTACCAATTGCTTAATACTGGCACACAATCATCTGACCCATAGGTGGCAGCCATCTCAAGCCAGAGGACGAGAGGACTCTAGCCGCCACGCATATAAAGGATTTAGAGTGAAAAACTTTGTTTTTACGGGTTATACTTGTTATAATTTGTGCATGGTGTCCAGTTTGGAACGTACCCACATGGCAAATTTCCAGTTTGTTGCATGTCGGGAAGTACGCTAAACATGTTGAACACACACAATCACAAGTTTGCCCTTTATATGAATGCAGATGTAATCTTGGCCTTGTCGAGTTGCTTGAGGTGACGCGCTCGACGGCCATCAGTGAATAGAGTGCCA
Organism: Lethenteron reissneri; assembly: GCF_015708825.2. Taxonomy (NCBI): domain Eukaryota; kingdom Metazoa; phylum Chordata; class Hyperoartia; order Petromyzontiformes; family Petromyzontidae; genus Lethenteron; species Lethenteron reissneri. The sequence goes on along the minus strand of NW_026891265.1, from coordinate 27,779 downwards.
CGGTGAAATGCGGCGAAGTGTTTGACATACTTTAGTGCAAGCCGTCTCGTTGCTGGACACAAACATCAAGTGTTTATAACACTGGTCAACAACAACTACAACATGTTTTTTTCTGGCCTGGACTTTTGCAGCAGTGTATAGTGTAAGTGTATAGTAGTGAATAGTGTAGTGTATAGTAGTGTATAGTGTAGTGTGTAGTAGTGTATAGTGTAGTGTATAGTAGTGTATAGTGTAGTGTATCGTGTAGTAGTGTATAGTGTAAGTGTATAATGTGTAGTGTATAGTAGTGTATAGTGTAGTGTATAGTAGTGTTTCGTGTAATGTATAGTAGTGTATAGTGTAGTGCATAGTAGTGTATAGTGTAGTGTATAGTGTATAGTAGTGTATAGTGTAGTGTATCGTGTAGCATGTATAGTGTAAGTGTATCGTGCAGTAGTGTATAGTGTAAGTGTATAGTAGTGTATAGTGTAGTGTATAGTAGTGTATAGTGTAGTGTATAGTGTATAGTAGTGTATAGTAGTGTATAGTGTAGTGTATCGTGTAGCAGTGTATAGTGTAAGTGTATAGTAGTGAACAGTGTAGTGTATAGTAGTGTATAGTGTAGTGTATCGTGTAGTGTGTAGTGTATAGTGTAGTGTATAGTGTAGTGTATAATGTAGTGTATAGTAGTGTATAGTGTAAGTGCATAGTAGTGAACAGTGTGGTGTATAGTAGTGTATAGTGTAGTGTATCGTGTAGTAGTGTATAGTGTCACGGCAAGCCTCGGGGTCACTTGCTGGAGTTCTTCCATTACTCGTACGGTACATAGGTTTTTTCAGTAAAGTCACGTAGGTAAAACATTAAAATTTATTTTTAAAAAAATAAGTTACTTGATACAGTAAGCGGGCTGTGACGGTTCCACCTGAAGACGGAAGCTTGTGTTGCCTCCGAAACGTCGTGATTTTTATTTTATTTTTATTTTACTTTTATTAATTACATTTTTTTTACCTACGTGACTTTAGCAAAAAAACCTAAGAATATGAATCCTTGCAGTCAAGAAAGCTTCAAATCTAGAAATAGTAGGGTTCATCTTCTTGGTTCTTTGGGTAAAGTGACGTAGTAGAAGAAAATTAATAAACTAATAAAAATAAAACATTAAAAATATATTCTATTATATTATTAATGAAAATAATAAAAGAATAAAAGTAAAACATGAAAAAAAATATTTTTATATTATTAATAAAAATAATAAAATAATAAAAATGAAACATTAAAAGATATTATATTATTTTATTATGTTTACTTTATTTAATTATTTCCCTTCTACGTGACTTTACCGAAAAAACCTAAGAATATGAATCATTGCAGTCACGAAAGCTTCAAATCTACAAACAGCAGGGTACATTTCATTAAAGCGTGTGTTTTAAAAAAGTTAGTAATATCACTCATCATGTCCATATCCAACAACGCCGAGTGGCTAAGACATGTGGACGAGATCAAGTTGTCTGTCAAGAGCGTGAGCGCTGAGTAGCACAGGGAGGAGGGAGATTCGTGTTTGGCCACGTACCCGCTACGGGATTCACCAGCCGCCGTCGAACCTGCAGCAGCAGCAGTTGGTGTAGAGCAACACAAACAATGTCGAGCAAAGCGTCGTAAGGGAAGGCAAACGAGAGAGAGGTGAGAGAGAGAGGCCTGGGGCGTTGAAACGAACGTCGCAGCTGTTTCTGAGGTCACGTTCTGACCACGTGGGCGGGTGAGTTGACCGGCAGCAGCAGCAGCAGCCAATGGGAGGGAGGCGTGACGCACGCGCGGCTCTCAGCCAATCAGGGCTCTGTCCGCCCGTGGCGCGTGCTGCCCACCCAGCCAGCCAACATGGCGGCCTGGCACGACGGACGATTTGGTTGTCAGCGATCTGGAGTTGACGTCGACGTCACTGCAGCGATCCGTACTCTTTGGTTCTTTTGGTAAAGTCACGTAGGTAGCAAAACAATGTTCTCGCTGTGGTTTTCCCACCTGATGATGATTGTGTTGCAATCGAAACGTCGTGCTTTAGTTTTGTTTATTAAATCTTTTATATTAAGTTCACTTGCTTGCTTGCGCGCTTACGACCGTGCAAATCTTTCGGTCGTTTTTTTAACCCACTTCCCGTGATCAAATCGAGCTGACATTTTGCACACAGACTCGTTGTGCGTGACAATTAATTTTCGTGAAATTTTTTTTCCAAAATTTTCCACTTTTTAGGAAAAACATTTTTTCATATTTAATTTAAAATACCAATGTGATAAAAATGAAACTCTTACTCAAGAAAAACAAAAATTAATAATAAAATAAAACCGATGCCACGCATATAAAGGATTTATAGTGAAAAACTTTGTTTTTACGGGTTAATTTTTTTTATACCTATGTGGCTTTAGAAAAAGAAACAGAAGAGTATTTATCAGCAGATTTGCATTGTTGTTACTTAGATGGAACTGTGTGCTTGTGTGTGTGTACGCAACCAGCAACACGGTTTACCCACAGCAAGGAATTGTTGAGGTGTTTTTCTTTCTATTACGTGCTTTTGAGTTCAAAATAATGTATTTCCATATTGTGTACGTCACTGATTTAAAGCTTTCGTGACTGCAGGGATTCATCTTCTTGGTTCTTTCGGTAAAGTCATCACGTAGAAGGAAAATAATAAAAATAAAACATAATAAAAGAATTACTTTATTTTAAATAAAAGAATTACTTTATTTTGTTTTATTTTATTATTTTATTATTTTCCTTCTACGTGATGACTTTACCGAAAGAACCAAGACGAAAATAAGTCTTTTTATAAAATAATATTTTATGTTTTATTTTATTATTTAATTAAATCATTTATTATGCTTTATTTTGATTATTTTATTACTTCCCTTCTACGTGACTTTACCGAAAGAACCAAGAAAATGGAATCCCTGCAGTCACGAAAGAAGCTTAAATCGAGATTCATTTTTATTTGATCATACGAATTGCATCCACCAGTTGTGACCTCACACGTCAATGTGGCAGCACGTGCAACTGTAATTGTTGTTGTATCTCATACACACGACACCCGCACGAGCTATACACACCCACACGCACGGGGAAGAGAGAGGCAGCATTATTAGATGAGAGGAAGTGATAATCAAGTCTTTGTGTGAACCGACTTCCGAGATGAACATTTCCATTTGGAATCGCACGACGCAGCACACAAATCATTCACGCTGACACTAATGATCATCGAGCAGGCCATGCCGAGTTTCTCCATCGCCAGAGTGAGTCGTGCCCGGGGGTGATATTCGCAGGGACCCACACAAATGTGATTATTCCCTTGAGATCAGAATTATGAATTTTCAGCAATTTTATTTTTATAAAAATCACTGTAATCAATGTTTTACATCATGGGATGATGTAATATGAGAGTGCAGGGATTCATATTCTTGGTTCTTTCGGTAAAGTCGCGTAGAAGGGAAACAATTAAATAATATTATTTCCCTTCTACGTGACTTTACCGAAAGAACCAAGAATATCTTATAGCAAGTTCTGCACGCAATAAGTTTAGTGACATACCGCATCGGAATGCAAAGTTACAAATAAGATGTATTATCAAAGATACTAAGAGGTTTGCATTTACAATTCGTGATGTCTATTGCAAGTGGCTGGCATGAAAGCAACATTCATTACAAAAAATAAATTGCAAAAGAGAAAACTTTTAGCATTTCACTTATAACGTTTTAATCAACAAACAACAATTCAGCTGAACATGAAACATCGTTTTTTTCGTTCAAACTTTAAAACCGATAACAGAAAAAACGCAAAAAAATGTGACATTTGTAAAACACTACATGTCAAATTCGAAAAAGGTTCATTAGCTGGCATAGCGAAATTAATCAATAATAAATTCCCGCTTGTCATTCACAGCAGCATATTTGCAAAAACGACATTTTACATAAAGACTTAACAAATACCTTGCTAATATATTCACCACGAACTAGACAGCGGAATGTCAACGTTGAAAGAAGAAAGGGGCTTAACCAATTGCGGTGCCAAAATACCCATCCCCCCAATGCCTTGACAAACTGCGTTTGCAATCCGCGGTATTTCACCGATTGTCGTGAGGTCTGCAAGCGAGCGGCGATCGTTGGCAACGTAAAGTTGGGCCACGTCGCTGGATTCCAGTTAAAACCCTCCGCTTGGTGAAACTGGCTTAGAATATAGAGAAAGAGTTCCTCCTGGTGGCGCGAAATCATCATCTTTAAATCGCTGGCCTTGGACTGGGAATGGCACCAACTTGTTTGAACCACCTCTCTAGGCAAGACTTGTGCTCTACCTTGAACACACGTCCAAGGCAGAGCACATTGAGATGATTGCAACATGTAAAATATTAATCTTAAACATTAGTAGTAATTGCAGATGTTCTCAATCTGCAAGGTGGCAAATTCAGCTGTGTCGCTGCAGACAACGTTAAAGTCTCGGCTTCTGAATGCGTGCAAAATAAGACTTTGTTGTTTAGGATGTGAAAATTGCTGATGAAATGACAACGTATGTTAAGCTTTGATGTTTACTGTACATTTGTAGACTTTATTAAACACCTTAAGAGCATACTAAACTATAGATCAAAACTAATGAAAGTCCCAGGCATATGTTCAGCGTATGGCTTATAAAAACGGGAACATCTTGATTGCTGTCACATACGGAGAAGCATCACAACAGCATCCTCGGTAGATTCTGAGATGACATTATTTCAGCAGAGCTGCGAAAGGCATTCATTGTTTGGTTGAAATCCAGGTGAAGCATTATCCAAAATAGGAATTGACCAAAACTTCTATTTCCAAATCAAGGCCAAATAGAAAGTCCCCAACAACCACAATGACTTTCATGACTATTTATTTGACAGTCCAAACAAGTGAATACGCCCCGTGCTCAAACTAATTGTGGATGTCTTATCCACGTGGGTGGTTTTACAGCAAGTGGTCAAATTGCTACACGTCTTTCAAAGGCCGGTGCCGACATGAAAAACGTTTGCCACCTTCACGTCATTAACAGCTCCAAACACGAAGTCAGAACGCTTCATAATGCCGGTTTATTAAATGCAAAAACTATATTGTGGAACAACACAGTGGCCCTGTGATCAGGGTGGGTTTGAAGTACATTCAAGGAGACAGACCGGTAAACTCATCTGGGAAGAGACAAATCAACAATTGCAATGATCAAAGCAGCGCTTACATTATATCCATACAAGTGTGTTGGTTAGTATATAGAATGTAAATGTGAGATGAGTGGCATGTTGGTAAATGGTGCTAAGGACACAATAAATATCAAGTTAAATTTCGATTTAAAACTTTCGTGACTGCAGGGATTCATCTTCTTGGTTCTTTCGGTAAAGTCATCACGTAGAAGGGAAGTAATAAAATAATAAAAATAAAAATAATAAAATAATTCTCACGACGTTTCGGCCACAACGCAAGCAGCCGTCCTCAGGTGGAGAACAGGTCTGTCGGGGAGACAGCGTCTGAATGAAACAGCACACGATATATGCTCCAAGCTCGTGTGCTGTTTCATTCAGACGCTGTCTCCCCGACAGACCTGGTTTTCACCTGAGGACGGCTGCTTGCGTTGTGGCCGAAACGTCGTGAGAATTATTTTATGTTTTATTTTTATTATTTTATTATTTCCCTTCTACGTGATGACTTTACCGAAAGAACCAAGAAGATGAAATATCAAGTTAACTGAACAGCCACTGCTAGCACTGAGTGGGGTGAAAATGGGGGTGAGGATTATTAGGATCAACCGCCATCGATTTTAAATATCCCTGCAGTCCAAAATCTTTACTCAAACTACAGTGAATCACGCGAGCGGGTCTTCATCATTCCCACGTTGACATGCACTTGCATAATGACGCGGCAGAGAGCGGATTGAACTTAGTGGCCTTACCTGATAACATTTAAAGTTTGATTCTAGATTGGAAGTTTTCGTGACTGCAAGGATCCATACTCTTTGGTTCTTTCGGTAAAGTGACGTGGGTAGAAAATAAAAATAATGATAAAATGTAAAATACAAATAAAATTAACTCAATTTTAGTTATTTTCATCTTAAAAATTTTAATAACTAAATTTTAGTTATTTTAATTTCACACTTAATTTTATTCTTATTTTCACCTACGTGACTTTACCGAAAGAACCAAAGAGTATTTAAAGTTTAGTATCGATTTTAGCAGCAGCCATAACACTCGTCAATTCACAAACTCGGAACTTAAGTAATCGCCAATCAACTGACTTTCACTGATTGCAGTTTGCTCTAATTGTATGCAAGCATCGCTGACTGTAACGAATGTTCCTTTTTTATTCCATTGTGTTAAATCACAAATGTGTAATGTATTTTAGTTGTAGACACTAATTGATACACTGATCGAGACATTTAAACCAATACACCGTTCAAAAGTAATGCAATGCTAAAACATGCATTTCGATTTAAAGCTTTCGTGACTGCAGGGATTCATCTTCTTGGTTCTGTCGGTAAAGTCATCACGTAGAAGGGAAATAATAAAATAATAAAAATAAAACATAATAAAATAATTCTCATGACGTTTCGGCCACAACGCAAGCAGCCGTCCTCAGGTGGAGAACAGGTCTGTCGAGAAGGCAGAGATTCTGAAGACGGCTGCTTGCGTTGTGGCCGAAACGTCGTGAGAATTATTTAATGTTTTATTTTTTATTATTTTACTATTTCCCTTCTACGTGACTTTACCGAAAAAACCAAGAAGACGGATTGAACTTCTCACCACAATGCGTCGAGTTTACTGAAACCCATCTTTGCTTTGCATTTTGGAGAAGCCGTTACCGTGTTCTGGCGGAACTGCTGAAGGCTGCTGAAAGGCGGCTGCGATGGTCTTTGCGGAGACACTCTGGAAGTCGATGAGCAGATTGGTGTCTGCTACTCTGTGTCCCTGTTGAGGACACAAGGGAGAGACACGTGGCTTTATTTTGGTGATTTCGAAAAGTGCATTGGTTTAGCCATGTTTGTATGTTGTAGTACAGAGTTAGACTGATGGCCTTAATCTAAGTTGTCTTCTGGTTGTTGTTGTTGTTTGACTTGCATCCCACTGGGATTTTTGCACACAGTGTCGGAGTACGGTGTATTTTCTGCAATATTTTGCTGTCTTTTCTTGGATTGTGTCCATAGGAAGAGTTTTTTGGGGGGTGAGATCGCATAAATATATCAATGTGTCGTTAAACCCGCCACCACCCCACACAGCCAACTAGTGAGGGTTGTCACGTAAACAGAACGTGGCAAATTCGTCACTAGTACAGCACTAGTGAGTGTAGTGCATAGTGTAGTGTATCGTGTAGTGTATCGTGTAGCAGTGTATAATGTATAGTAGTGTATAGTGTAGTGTAAAGTCGTGTATAGTGTAGTAGTGTATAGTATAGTATATAGTGTAGTATATAGTGTAGTGTATAGTGTAGTGTATAGTAGTGTAGTGTATAGTAGTGTAGTGTATATGTATAGTAGTGTAGTGTATAGTAGTGTAGTGTATAGTAGTGTATAATGTAGTGTATCGTGTAGCAGTGTATAATGTAAGTGTATAGTAGTGTTTCGTGTAGTGTATAGTAGTGAATAGTGTAGTGTATAGTAGTGCAGTGTATAGTGTAGTGTATAGTAGTATATAGTGTAGTGTATAGTGTAGTGTGTAGTGTATAGTGTAGTGTATAGTGTCGTATTTGTTCCCTGATTTGGAATCAGCGGCCCGAAATTGACTTAAAACCGTTGTACAGTGATCCCTCGTTGGTCGCGGTTAATGGGGACCGGAACCCCTCGCGATAGGTGAACATCCATGAAGTAGGATTGGCCCCCTAGGAATTTCCGTCTATGTGTGTGTGGGTACCAGAATGTTTAAAATATGTATATTTATACTTTATATATTTTACTTAAATCTATTTAATTATAAAACCTTAATATTATACATTCACTCTCTCTCATACGATACGTATTATGGTGTTCTACACTCACCAATGACAGTAGCATCTTGAGACTTGACTCCAGTAATGACGACGATGACAATGACGATGACAATGACGACGATGACAGACCTGTGCAGTTCGATGAATGTGATGATGAATGATGATGATGATGGTGTTACTGCACAGGTATAATAATGAGGCCTTTAAATCAGTTAGAAAAATCCGCGATGCACTGAGACCGCGAAACTTGAACCGCGAAGTGGCGAGGGATCACTGTAATACCTTATGCCAGACAAAGTGTGTTGACCAGTGTGATTAACAGAGGCGCACGGTGACCGCAGATGCCATAGAGGCCCTTCCCTCGGCATCCACAAACGCACCTGCAGGGACCAGAGAGCTCTCTCAGCGGCCTCCTCGTCCGTGTAGTTGACAAACGCACACTTCCTGTCCACCAGTATTCGGATGCTGTGGATCTGTCCAAATCTGTACAAGTGACAAAGCGATCGGGGCGATGTTGAGTTGAAGCTTTCGCGACCGCACGAATCCATTACTCTTTGGTTCTTTTGGTAAAGAATATGTATTGTGAATGCAGTCAATATTAGATGTTTGGAATAGTAACACACCGTATAGCCGCAAATACATACTTACGGGCGAAACAGCTTTTGAAGCATTTTTTCAGTAACAGCAGAAGTGATATTTCCCACCCATATGCTTATACCTGAGAATAAAATAAAATACAAAATTTAAACTGCAGACGGACTAATAAAATGGTAAAGAGTCGTTAGATAACATAGCCAGCATGCTCACAAGTGCTTAATTTTCATTTTTTATATGCAAAAAATTAACCCGTAAAAACAAAGTTTTTCACTATAAATCCTTTATATGCGTGGCGGCTAGAGTCCTCTCATCCTCTGGCTTGAGATGGCTGCCACCTATGGGTCAGATGATTGCCTGCCACCATTAAGCAATTGGTAATTAAATATAAAAAAAATTTCCCTAAAAAGTGGAAAATTTTGGAAAAATTTTTTCACGAAAATAAATTGTCACGCACAACGAGTCTGTGTGCAAAATGTCAGCCCGATTGGATCATGGGAAGTGGGTTAAAAAACGACCGAAATATTTGCACGGTCGTAAGCGCGCAAGCAAGTGAACTTAATATAAAGGATGATTTAAAAATGCCACCTTTGTACTATGGATCTTAACATTTGGAAAGTATCTCAATTGCACGCATATTAATAGTAGGGTTTTTCCCCTTTTTTCTGGCAACAAAACTGAAACCTTTCTACGAGGATTCATGTCTGCATTAACCACAATACTTGCAGTCAAAATGCAAACAAAAACACACTATGACAATATATTGGCATTGTACTTGAAGCTGATTGGTCCACATCAAAATATTTTTTTTGTTTTGTTGCCTGAAAAAAGGTGAAAAATCCTATTATTATATTTTCGTACTGGCAAAGAAGGTCTAATGATGCACGCATATTGTGTTGCAAGTCTACCAGTAACATTATCAAGCAAAACCATGACATTACGCTACGGATTCAAGTGTCACAGCGATGGTGCGTTACTCACGAAGGTGGTGGAGGCACTGGAGAATTGCCCAAAGCACCACGTGAGTCTTGGCTCCTCTGTGCGGCGACATCTACAGCTTGTGTACATGCACAACGTGGTGCGGGCAACACACAAATAGGATGGCGTTTTAGATAAAGGATCCACGTAGTTGAACACGCCGGCTCTCGCGACCAATATCCTGCATAATAAAGGTTTTCTTTGGGTTAGATCGCATTCATATAAATGTGCCGTAAAACCAGACACCACCGGCCATTTAGTTAGGTTTGTCACTGTTCGTGGCGACTCGTTACTTGTACAGCACACAGGAAACCTGATGATGCGAGTGAGATGGTTCGATCGAGGCGCACACACTGAGCTGGAAAGACAGCTCTATTTATTTCTGAACAGAACGGTAACACGTTCACATGACACGTAGGGAGGTGACCACCAACCTAAGCTCACTCTACACTCGCTCATTCTCTCTGACAACACTGGCGTGTAGTGACAGGTTTTTAGCCTTTCAACTGGTACAAAATCTGACACCTTTATACAAGGCATCATGTTTGCAATAACCACAACACAAGCAGTCAAAATGCAAACAACTCTGATGATGATGTGCACTGTCCTTGAAGTTGATTGGTCCACACCCAAGACGGCTTTCTTTAGAGCCTAGTCTCCATTGGTGTTGGACCAGATGACGCCAAAAGGCGCACAACTCAAAAACAGCGCACTATCAGAGTATTGAAAGCTTGGGGTAAGCATTTACACTATGAGACATCTCCTTTACCAGTGGCAAAATATAGTAGTAGATTTTTACCCTTTTAACTGGTACAAAATCTGACACCTTTATACAAGGCATCATGTTTGCAATAACCTCAACACAAGAAGTCAAAATGCAATTAAAAAGAAACAACTCTGATAATGATATGCACTGTCCTTGAAGTTGATTGGTCCACACCCGAGACAGCTTTTCTTAGAGCCTAGTCTCAATTGGTGTTGGACCAGACACCAATTTCTATAAATGTACCACAAAAAAAACTATTTATTTTTAAAGAATGAAATGCACATTCCATCTTATTACCAGTGCAATTCGTTTGGGAATTTCAATGCAAGTTCATGGGTAATAAGTTAGCAATTCCGAACGCATTTGTCCATTTGCATGTTTCCATACAAACATTTCTAGTGTAAGAGGCTCATTTATTGAAATGGATGTACAGCTTTCTAATTAGTTATACACAAGTTTACTTACTAGGCTGAGGACTTGGTGGTTTATCATTCTGTATCCCCACGTTGCCCACACCGGATGTTGACAAGGAACCTGAAACAGGAGTAGAAATCAGATACAGGATCAGTGTTCTCATTCCCAGAAGATTCACATTCTTTTGATAATCTCGAGAATAAACACCAGTTGCTTTACCGTTCCAAAATGGTGACAAACGTCGGTTTACTACCACCAAGTACAGCAAAGCAAGAACACATGTTTCATCCAGGCAGTAAGCAGAGGTCGCAACCGGGTACCCGATACCCGTACCCTACCCGAAACCCGGCTACCCGTACCCGGCCGGGTACGGGTAGCCGTTTGTGACCCTGGTGCGGCCGGGTACGGGTACGGGTAAGGAATCAAAACCCATTTGCGACCTCTGGCAGTAAGAATACATGTTCTATCCAGGCAAGTAAGAATACACGTTTTTTTATCCAAGAAAATAAAACAAGTTTCATCCAGGAAAGCTTGGCCGAGTTAATAAACTTGTTGTTTTACAAAGGCGATACATTGGGGAAGCACGTGTTTTAAACACGTGCTAAGTGAATTGGGAGTATCTGTGAAAAGGAGGTCAACGTGAGGCGAGATCACACCAAAGTGAACACAAGTTCGTGAAACAAAAACATTCCTATACAGCTCATCGTCACACTCACCGAGTTGGGGAGATTGCCCATAACGTGCTGGGTATAACCAGATTGTGTTGCTTTAACATGTTGTAGCATTATATTCTTGGCTCTTTCGGTGAAGTCACGTAGAAGGGAAATAATAAAATATAAAACAATAAAACAAAGATGGACTCGTTCATCTGGCAAACTGCCAAATCGCTGTCTATGGTGCTGACGTTAAGAAAAATCGCCACTTTTTTCAAATTTTCTTGCTGTGGATTTCACAACTGATGGTGATTGCCTGTGTTGCAGTCGAAACGTCGTGAGAATATTTATTTTCTTGGTTCTTTCGGTAAAGTCATCACGTAGAAGGGAAGTAATAAAATAATAAAAATAAAACACAATAAAATAATTCTCACGACGTTTCGGCCACAACGCAAGCAGCCGTCCTCAGGTGAAGAACAGGTCTGTCGAGTAGACAGAGTCTGAAGTCTACTTGACAGACCTGTTCTCCACCTGAAGACGGCTGCTTGCGTTGTGGCCGAAACGTCGTGAGAATTATTTTATTAGTTTTATTTTATTTTTTTATTACTTCCCTTCTACGTGATGACTTTACCGAAAGAACCAAGAAGATGAATCCCTGCAGTCACGAAAGCTTTAAATCGAAATGTATGATTTAGCATTGCATTACTTTTGAACGGTGTATTGGTTTAAATGTCTCGATCAGTGTATCAATTAGTGTCTACAACTAAAATACATTACACATTTGTGATTTAACACAATGGAATAAAAAAGGAACATTCGTTACAGTCAGCGATGCTTGCATGTAATTAGAGCAAACCGCAATCAGTGACAGTCAGCTGATTGGTGAGTACTTAAGTTCCGAGTTTGTGAATTGACGAGTGTTATGGCTGCTGCTAAAATCGATACTAACCTTTAAATACTCTTTGGTTCTTTCGGTAAAGTCACGTAGGTGAAAAAAAGAATAAAATTAAGATGTAAAATTAAAATAACTAAAGTTTAGTTATTTTAATTTTAAAGATGAAAATAACTAAAATTGAGTTAATTTCATTTGTATTTTAAATTTTATCATTATTTTTATTTTCTACCTACGTGACTTTTCCGAAAGAACCAAAGAGTATGGATCCTTGCAGTCACGAAAACTTCCAATCTAGAATCAAACTTTAAATGTTATCAGGTAAGGCCACTAAGCTAAACATCTCTTTTTCAGATGACAACTGGCCACAAATGAAGCTCAATGAAGTGACTTGTGGAAATTTATAGCAAATACTCTAAACACGCATGCTTCTAAATGTGAAGGGGAAAACCATGGACAGAGCACGCAAGCTCCCAATACACAGCAGCAGGCGTCAGGGTTGGGATGGAACCCACGACCTCCTGTATGCCAGGCGAGGTAGTTAACATCTCACAGAACCCACGACCTCCTGTATACCAGGCGAGGTAGTTAACATCTCACAGAACCCACGACCTCCTGTATACCAGGCGAGGTAGTTAACATCTCACAGAACCCACGACCTCCTGTATGCCAGGCGAGGTAGTTAACATCTCACAGAACCCACGACCTCCTGTATACCAGGCGAGCTAGTTAACATCTCACAGAACCCACGACCTCCTGTATACCAGGCGAGGTAGTTAACATCTTGCTACCACCGTGGCGAGATCGCTGTGCAGAGCTGTAGTATCCATCCACATCAAGCATCCACGCTAAGCAAAGCTCATCATAGGGATTAGGACAATTATGGCAACAAACACGGCATTTCAAAAATACAAGCTTTGCAATAAGCACCTGTGTTTCGAAGCAGTGCTTCTGAAGCGGCGTACACCGTGTCGTACTCCAAGATTGCAGCCTCCGACTGCTGCTGTGGAAAGCCCATCTCCTACAAAAGCGCAGAGAAACATCGGCAAACCAGATGTGTATTCTAGGTAAAATAATAATAAAATAATATTAGTATTAAACAATATTATATTAAACAATAAAACAATATTATTTTATTATTTCCCTTCTACGTGACTTTACCGAAACAACCAACAATATGAATCCCTGCAGTCACGAAAGCTTTAAATCTAACCGGTTTTCACATACGACGGTGCTAACTTATTAATTCCACGCGTGCGAGATGGCAATTGGCACTCTGCAAGCGATCATGAATTTGGCACGAGGCCAAAATGTCCATTTCGCTCAAGGTCAAAGGGCAACATTACCATTTATCAGAGGTCGCAACCGGGTACCCGATACCCGTACCCTACCCGATACCCGGCTGGGTATCGGGTAGGGTACCATATATCAGAGGTCGCAACCGGGTACCCGATACCCGTATCGGGTAGGGTACGGGTAGCCGTTTGCGACCCTGGTGCGGCCGGGTACGGGTACGGGTAGGCCGTGAGTCACTGGTGATTCACCGTTCGTCACTCATTTCGGGTAGGGTACGGGTAGGGAACGGGTACCCATTTGCGACCCTGGTGCGGCCGGGTACGGGTATGGGTAAGGAATCAAAACCCGTTAGCGACCTCTGCCATATATACATTCTCATTAAAGTTCCGCACGACTTTATCAGCTGTGAAAATCACTTTACATGAATACACACACGAGCTGTACTACCCGGCTTCACCCAGTGGCGATGTTCACACACCGCACCAGTTACTCGTTTGAGGCTGAGTCGACCTAGGGGAGGCCCAGGAGCGGTTGAAATAATCGTCACCGGCGGTGGCCGTGAGCGGGAATCGAACTCGGGACGCCGCGTTCATAGCGTGGCACGCTAACCACTACACTACATTGCGTTACGCTTCCACATGCGCGGGTCACGTGACAGATTTGACGTCACAGCTCACTTGCCGTGCAAAAAATAAATGCATTATTGAGCTCCCCCCCCCAAAAAAAGTGTATTTTTATAATGCCTGCATGGTGTACAGTCTGGAAAGTAGCCACATGGCTAATTTCCAGTTTGTTGCATGTCAGGAAGTACGCTAAACATTTTGAACAAACACACACAATTACAACTTTGCCTTTTATATAGATGGAGATTACGTTTGCACTCAATTACCTTGTGAAAAATTGTCCGAAGTCATTTGCTTATGCCTCAACTTAAAGACACTCTAATATGCACACACAATGTATGACACTGGTGCACCGGCTTACCACAAGGAGAAGTGTTCGCACTTTCCTAAGCTCTTGTTTTGCTTCTTCAGAAGACACATTTAAAGAAATCAGCTGACATAACGCACTTTCTGCCTCTCTGTAACGCTGTCAAATTAACAAACACAACACGTGTTTAGTCAGAAACTTACATGCGCAATGGAAGGTCAGTAGGCATGTAACAATTAAATAAATGCATGCATACAACAATTGATGGACTTATTTGAATGCACACAGTACAAGACAGAACATGAGAAAATCCAAAGGAGAAATAAAGTAATTTTATCCTTGAATTGAATTGCAACACCTGTTCCTGACGATTCATATAATGGTGGGGGGGGGGGGGGGTGAGTAACTCCACGACTTACTGAGCAATTGAAACGGACAATTTGAACAAAGCCAAATACTCCACAGGCTGTTTTTCTTCTGCAGGGTCGAGAGAAAGTGTGAACCCCTTCGGATTTTCACATCTTTTACATATTTCAAACCTAAAATGTTATTACATCTTAATCTAAGTCCTAATAATAACAACGATAACACGATTAAACAAATGAAACATAAAACGTGATATTTGTTTTCGATTTAAAGCTTTCGTGACTGCAGGGATTCCTCTTCTTGGTTCTTTCGGTAAAGTCACGTAGAAGGGAAGTAATAAAATAATAAAAATAAAACATAAAATAATTCTCACGACGTTTCGGCCACAACGCAAGCAGCCGTCCTCAGGTGAAAACCAGGTCTGTCGGGGAGACAGCGTCTGAGGACGGCTGCTTGCGTTGTGGCCGAAACGTCGTGAGAATTATTTTACTATGTTTTATTTTCATTATTTTTATTACTTCCCTTCTACATGACTTTACCGAAAGAACCAAGAAGATACAGTGATACTCTTTCAACATCTACTTATCCTCAAATGAGTCTATATTCAATAACCACGTGTGAAAAAAGTATATTAAACTTTAGATTCAGTAACTGGTGACACAGAAATCACTGCAACTAAGTGTTTCCTCTTCTTGGTTCTTTCGGTAAAGTCACGTAGTAGGGAAGTAATAAAATAATAAAAATAAAACAATTCTCACGACGTTTCGGCCACAACGCAAGCAGCCGTCCTCAGGTGAAGAAGAACATGTCTGTCGATAAGAACCAAGAAGATGAATCCCTGCAGTCACGAAAGCTTTAAATCGAAATGTGTTTCCTGTGACCATTGGTCAGCCTCTCTTATCTGATTTGAATAATGTTGGCCCATTCCTCCTTACAGAGCTCCAAGGGCAGCTGGCTTCAAGTCCTGCCACAACATTTCGATGGGGTTTAGGTCTGGACTTTGACTAGGCCATTGTACAACTTAGGAATCTCTTCTTCTGTAGCAATTCTTTTGTAGATGTGCTTCACTCACGCATCATTTTGTTTCAGAAGACATGGAATTTGTTCATATAAACCCTATTAGATGTTTAAGAAAATACCGGGTTTTGATTCAAGAAGACTGTCATGGTACAACTATTTAATTTCCATAATTATCATTGGGGTTCAAACTTGTTCTCACCACCGTATGTGATATGTTGACCAATATATACGAGTGGTATCTCTTGTAATCTCTCATTTACTTGATACAGCTGTCGTGGCTGTGACGGTTCCACCTGAAAACGGAAGCTTGTGTTGCCTCCGAAACGTCGTGATTTTTATTTTTATTTTACTTTTATTAATTTAATTTTTTTACCTACGTGACTTTACCGAAAAAACCTAAGAATATGAATCCTTGCAGTCACGAAAGCTTCAAATCTAGAATTAATGTTGACCAAGCATTGTATTATTATATGCCGTGGTGGTTCTGTGCATGAAATCTGCTGGCAATGCTTAATTCAAAATCTGAACTTAAAATTGGCCAATGTGGCATTAGGTTACAACAATTCTAATCTGAGGTGCTGCTTATGATAAAATGGTCATTTACATCAAATTCCCTTTCAACGGATAGGTCAAAGTCCAAACTGAGGAAATCAGACGGACATCATTGTGGTGTGGAATGGAAATATTGGGTGGTGACACTTACAAGAGTAAAAAGTTGTACACTATGCGTTTACCCATCATCGTCACATTGCTGCATTTACAAAAGTTAAATGCTGCGGTGTAATTAATAAAATTGAAGGTCATTTATAAAGTAACTCATTTGAATGCAAATCAATACACAGCAAAACCTTGGATTGCGAGTCACGTGGTTTGCGAGTGTTTTGCAAGACGAGCAAATTTGTTAAAAATTAACCCGTAAAAACAAAGTTTTTCACTATAAATCCTTTATATGCGTGGCATCGGTTTTATTTTATTATTCATTTCAGTTTTTCTTGATTAAGAGTTTCATTTTTATCACATTGCTATTTTAAATTAAATATGAAATTATTTTTTTCCTAAAAAGTGTAAAATTTTGGAAAAAAATTTTCACAAAAATAAATTGTCACGCACAACGAGTCTGTGTGCAAAATATCAGCTCGATTGGATCACGGGAAGTGGGTTAAAAAACGACCGAAATATTTGCACGGTTGTAAGCGCGCAAGCAAGCAAGTGAACTTAATAAAAAGGATTTTAAAATAAATATTAACTTGATAAACGAGCGACGTCTTGCAATATGAACAGGACACGTAGTATACGCTTTGTCACGTGATCACGACTGATAAACAACGAGTGCTTTGATATACGAGTGCTTTGGATTACAAACGATTTATGCTCGCAATCCAAGGTTTTACTGTAATTAGTCCTTTATCTTTAAAGCCAGTCAACGGTGTAATGCAAATTGCACGTGAACTGTCAAAGATTGCAAACACAGCAACCTTACCTTCAGTCCAATGCAAGCCCGCGCTTGTCTGAAGTATCCCCGGGGCCATGTTGGGTTTAGATATATAGCGATCTCCGCATCGAACAAGGCATCAGTGTACAAGCCAAGATGTTCCAAACAAAATGACCGATTTCCATAAAAGCTGGTGAATAATGACACAGATGAGAAATCAAATCCAATTGACAGACCATCTTTAGAATTCGATTGCTCCGAATTGAACTAGGCCATGTGGATAAGACATTCTTGAAATCACACTGAACGTTGACGGAAAAAATGTCTGCGTCTGATTGGAAACATGTAGGTAACAGATCAACACGCTAAAAATTTAACCCGTAAAACAAAGTTTTTCACTATAAATCCTTTATATGCGTGGCATCGGTTTTATTTTATTATTCATTTCTGTTTTTCTTGAGTAAGAGTTCCATTTTTATCACATTGCTATTTTAAATAAAATATGAAATTTTTTTTTTCCTAAAAAGTTGAAAATTTAGGAATTTTTTTTTCACGAAAAGTAATTGTCACGCACAACGAGTCTGTGTGCAAAATGTCAGCTCGATTGGCTCACGGGAAGCGGGTTAACAAACGACCGAAAGATTTGCACGGTCGTAAGCGCGCAAGCAAGCAAGTGAACTTAATATAAAGGATTTTAAAATGTCTGCATCTGATTGGAAACATGTAGGTAACAGATCAACACGTTAAAAAGCTAGACGTTGACAAGGTTGTTATCCGTCTTTGTGGAAGAGGTACGCAGATGACACATTTGTCATCTGGCCACATGGCCTACCAGCTCTGAACCAATTCCTCAAGCACATTAATTACATACACCCAGCCATCACATTCACCATGGAGGTGGAAAAGGATGGCAAGTTACCATTCTTGGATGTATATTCTTAGATTTTTTCGGTAAAGTCACGTAGGTAAAAAATAAAATAAATGTTTTACGTACGTGACTTTACCGAAAAACATAAGAATATGAATCCTTGCAGTCACGAAAGCTTCAAATCTAGAATTATTGGATGTTTTAATCGAAAAGAGAACTGATGGCTCAATGGGACACTCTGTCTACAGCAAAGCCGCCCATATGGATGCTTATCTAAAACCTGACTCCCACCACCATCCATCCCAAAAGAATTCCCTCATCAAAACGCTACACCATAGAGCTCCATGCATCTCCGACCATCATCACCGAGCCAGTGAACTTTATCATGTACACCAAGCTCTCAAGATGAATGAATATTCGGACCACACTATCCATAAAGCGTTCACCCCAACCGTTGGGAAAGAACCATCAAAACCATCACCTTGCCATACATAGCAGGGGTCACCAAAATATTTCCTAAATCTTGAGCTAACACAAGATCCAGGCTCGATTTAACACTACGTCAAATTCGTAATCTGATCCCATCTGTGAAAGATATGCAGTAATTCTAGATTTGAAGCTTTCGTGACTGCAAGGATTCATATTCTTAGGTTTTTTCGGTGAAGTCATCATGTAGGTAAAAACATTAAAATTAATAAACTTAAAATAAAATAAATCACGACGTTTCGGAGGCAACACATCTACTTGATACAGCTGTCGTGGCTGTGACGGTTCCACCTGAAGACGGAAGCTTGTGTTGCCTCCGAAACGTCGTGATTTTTATTTTATTTTACTTTGATTAATTTTAATGTTTTTACCTACCTGGTGACTTTACCGAAAAAACCTAAGAATATGGATATGCAGTACCCTGGCGTCTCGGACCATGTCCGTGAGCATGAGGCGGATCTGAAACACGGCAGGACCAACGCGTCGGCCGTGGCTGATCATTGTTTCAATGCGGTGGGCTCACACGATTTCTCTAAGATGAAGGTACTTTGTACGCGCACTGGCTATCAACAAAGATTTGTTCATGAAGCCATCCATATATACAGACACAGTTTCAACCGAGAGGATGGGTACAAACTCGGCAATCATTGGAAAGACGTCATCAAGCAGTTTAAGTCGTAACTCGCTGTGATGTTCCCATCCTGCCAACTTTATCACGCAACATTTTGCCTTTAGAATGCATTATGCCTGTCACACACACACACGACGTTGAACTGCCAAGCTACTTTCCATCAACTCAAATTGGCTGTATAGAAGTGTTTAATGCTCATGAAATGTTAATATTAGTATTCAAATTTTGCTTTAAAAATTGTCAAGTTACACTAAGGGAGTTGACTTACCGATGATCGCGCGGACATAAGTTAATTGCGTCGGTAAACTTGTCAATGGCTTCTGCATAACTCTGTGTTCTGACCAAGCGATTACCTTGTACTGTTTTGGAACAAGAAGAAGTTGCAAGTTAACATTTGTAGGCCATAAGTAGTACTAATCACATACCTGCATTTCCCTTATCCCCCTCCCTTTGATGCTGCTAATCCTGCATAATGCACGGGCATAAGTAGCACTATTCACATACCTGCATTTCCCATATCCCCCTCCCTTTGATGCTGCTAATCCTGCATAATGCACGGGCATAAGTAGTACTAATCACATACCTGCATTTCCCTTATCCCCCTCCCTTTGATGCTGCTAATCCTGCATAATGCACGGGCATAAGTAGTCATATTCACATACCTGCATTTCCCTTATCCCCCTCCCTTTGATGCTGCTAATCCTGCATAATGCACGGGCATAAGTAGTACTAATCACATATCTGCATTTCCCATAAATATGCTAAATTCCTCTTGATATGCATATTATTTTTTCAAGGCGCCCCCTTTCTTCCCCCCTTCCAACCCAGCTTATATACACGCTCCAAGCTCGTGTGCTGTTTCATTCAGACGCTGTCGCTTCGACAGACCTGGTTTTCACCTGAGGACGGATACTTGCGTTGTGGCTGAAACGTCGTGAGAATAATTTTATTATGTTTTATTTTTATTATTTTATTACTTCCCTTCTACGTGACTTTACCGAAAGAACCAAGAAGATTTGTAGGTCACTTGGCAAAATCAAAAATGAATTGTGGATCACACGATATGCGTGCTATGGACACAATAAATGCAATGTAACCCTTTCCCATGACGGTATGTCTCTCGCCCTGAAGACTTAACGAGGCACCTGGCACATGGTTTCGCACCGTCCATCATAGTGCGGTCGTGTCGCGGCGAGGATAATGCCTTTCAAAAGAACGGCGCTATGCCTCGCTAAATAACATGCGAGCCGCTTGCAACTTGCAGATGTCTCTATTATTTAATTTGTTCCCTTCTACGTGACTTTACCGAAAGAACCAAGAATATAGATCAACCTTGATAATTGTTTTTTTACCCTTCTATCTGGCAACAAAACTGACACCTTTTTTTACAAGGAGTCGTGTTTGCATAGACCACAATACCTGCAGTCATAATGCAAACCAAAAACACAACTCTGATAATGTATGCACTGTCCTTGAAGTTGATTGGTCCACACCCGAGAAAGCTTTCCATAGAGCCTAGTCTCACATGGGTTGGACCAGATGATGCCAAAAGGCGCACAACTCAAAGACAATGCACCATCAGAGTATGAGAGCTCGGGGTAAAATGCCCTCCCACACACACTGCACTTGAAGGGTTTCTCTCCCATGTGTGTTCTCTGGTGTTTTACAAGAGTAGATGACTCTGCAAACGGCTTCCCACACACACTGCACTTGAAAGGTTTCTCTCCCGTGTGTGTTCTCTGGTGTGTTATAAGAGTAGATGACTCTGCAAACGGCTTCCCACACACACTGCACTTGAAGGGTTTCTCTCCCGTGTGAGTTCTCTGGTGTACTACAAGATTTGATGACTGTGCAAACGCCTTCCCACACACACTGCACTTGAAGGGTTTCTCTCCCGTGTGAGTTCTCTGGTGCCGTGTCAAATTTGCAGGATGATCCGTGCTGTATGCACACCGGTCGCATTGATGCCTTTTTGCACCGAGCTGCGCCGAGTGCCTTTGCTCCATCAGACCAATTCTGCAGAGAAAGAGACAGCTGCAGGCAGAAAAAGAATATCCACACCATCTACACGTCAGTATCGAGACACAGAGGAATGCATATTTACATAGTAACACGTGACTTACAAGTCAACACTTATTCATAGATATTCATGATATAGTAAAAAGTTTCCCAAATTCATCACACGGGCTGTTATGGCACACAATGAGAGGGCAAATGATCATAAATATGCCTGGAAGCCCTCGTATCTTCTTAATGAATGTTAACCCAAAATTCCGAGCACACAATTTTGGCTATCTGGTTACAAACTAAATATTTATAAGAGCTAAATTCGGCTGACATTGCAAAGGGTGTTGAAAACAATTCTATATGTGTTGTGCAGAAATGCGTAAATTAATACTGGTAGGAATCTCCTGGTTACACCAGCCCACAGGGGATTATTGTGTCCGTCGTGAAGGGAGGGGCTGGGTGGAGAGGGTGGGGAGGGGCTGGGTGGGGCTGGGTGGTGGGTGGGAGGGGTGGGGCTGGGTGGGGAGGGGCTGGGTGGCACACAGCACACACACGTGCAGCAGCTGACGTCAGATCTGTTCATCCCATCAGTCAAGGACATCTGAGCCTGGCTTCATACCTCTAAGTTGCGATTAAACAACATTCCTGCTGCTGCGGAGGGAGCTGGTAGGAACGTCGGGTTGCTCGGTCAATGGCCTGCAGGGTCAACGGCGGGCGTGGTGTATTCCGCAAATATGCCCGACTGTGAGGGCGGGCACAAGCCGGCGTGAGTAGGTGAAACGTTGAGTTTTATAAGGGCACCACGGGTGACCAGCCCCACCCCACCCTCCCCTCTCCACCCAGCCCCTCCCCACCCATTTCTGGATGCACGACGGCGGACGGACACAATAATCCCCTGTGGGCTGGTGGAACCAGGAGGTTTCTAGCGGTGACATTAATGCTGCGTCACTCCACCAAGTAACGAATGGAGGATCAACCGACACAGCCGAGGCGCTCCCCGTGTCTCTCCCTCTCCCCGTGGCGGCGGCGTGGATTTACCTCCTGCCCCCCCCCCCCCCGCGGTGCCCCCCTCCACTCGTTCAGAGTGAACAGCGGCACGCGGCGCTGAGCGCCTGTGACCCACAGACACCGACTCGCGGTGCCGCGTCCAGAGTGAACAGCGCCATGCTGTTGACAAGCCTCACCTCGTGGTGGTTGTTGTTGTTGTGGTTGTTGTGGTTGTTGTTGTGGTTGTTGTTGTGGTTGTTGTTGTTGTTGTGGGCAGGTCGCTTCTGAGAACGAGAGCGGTACAGCAGCTCAAGCGGGCTTGGCCTGGTAACAAACACGAAGAACAAAAACTGCGTTAATATCTACAGCGAACCAAAGTTACAGAGTAGCGAGCCGCGTGAAGACAAATTTATCTTGAGCGAGAGAATTAAACTTGAACGCAGTCAGGCGAGGGCAGGAGGCAAGGCCCCGCGGGGCAAAGTTCCAATCTGGACATCGATTCCAACACTCGCTGCTACTCAGTTGACATCCCTGAGAGAGAGAAACAGCGAGGTTCTACCTTGGTACACAACAACAACAACCACAACAACAACAACCACAACAACAACAACAACCACAACGATGAGAAATTCTCACCTCGGATTTCAGTAAGCACGGAGAGCAGCGGCAGCTTCCTGTGACCTCGTGACGTCACGCGGCAGCAGCAGCAGGTGACATGACGTCACTTCCGGGTTACAAGCCACGCTCCTCCCACGAGCGACCCCGCAACTGAATAAATTATGTTAATGAGGCGGCCCATACGTCACCACCAGCAACCACCAGCACCACCATCACCACCAGCACCACCACCAGCACCACCACCAGCACCACCACCACCAGCACCACCAGCACCACCACCAGCACCACCAGCACCACCACCACCACCACCACCACCACCACCAGCAGCACCACCACCATCACCACCACCAGCACCACCAGCACCACCAGCACCACCACCACCACTAGCACCACCACCACCACTAGCACCACCACCACCACTAGCACCACCACCACCAGCACCAGCAGCACCACCACCAGCACCACCACCAGCACCACCAGCACCACCACCACCAGCACCAGCACCACCAGCACCACCACCACCACTAGCACCACCACCACCACACCAGCAGCACCACCACCAGCACCACCACCAGCACCACCACCCGCTCGTGACGAGTCGTTGTCAAAGTTGCGCAATCTTGAGGCTGTGGGAAACCAGACCAGCCCGCCCGCAACATCCTTCACTACACCGGCAAAGCTCCCCCGTGTAGCCTCCACACACTTTGTGGGGGCAAGTGCTGCTAAACACACACAGACACACGACACACACAGACCACACACACATAGACACACAGAGACACACACACTAGACACACACAGACACACACATAGACACACAGAGACACAGGTACACAGAGCACACTCGCCCACTCACCATCCACCCACCCACCCACTCACCTCCCCCCACTCACTCAGCCCCCCTCCCACTCACCCCCCCCCCACTCACCCCCCCCCCCACTCACCCCCCCACTCACCCCCCCCCACTCACCCCCCCCCTCACTCACCCTCCCCTCACCCCCCCTCACCCCCCCCCTCTCTTACCCCCCCCTCTCACCCCCCCTCACCCCCCCCCCCTCTCTTACCCCCCCCCTCTCACCCCCCCCTCACCCCCCCCCCTCTCTTACCCCCCCCTCTCACCCCCCCTCTCACCCCCCCCTCTCTTACCCCCCCCTCTCACCCCCCCTCTCACCCCCCCCCTCTCACCCCCCCTCTCAAACCCCCCCCCCCACCACTCGCGATATCACTCCGCCTGGTGGGAAGGTTCGCACAAAAACAATAACACCCGAGATTCTTGGTTCTTTCGGTAAAGTCACGTAAATAGAAAACAAAAATCCAAGAAATTAAAACAAAATACAAGAATAAAAATGATAATTTAAAATGTAACTAATAAAAATAACAGAAAGAAATACATTGAAAATAATAAAAGTTGTAAGTAAAAAAAAACACACCCGAGATGTATATTTCCCCTCCCCTTCCTCTTCCACCGCTGATCGCAATTTCTCAGCGCAGCGCAACAGTCGCCGACGATTCTGTTTATCGATCTCCTCCGTATAACGAAAGGAGACGGAAACTTTTCAAAGCAAAAAAAAAAAATAAAACCTGCACTACTTTTCTTCGCGGAATGAACACGCGAGCGGAAGTGGCGGTGTGACGAGGCCGGACTATAAAAGGCGGAGCGCGCAGCGCGCAGCGCTCACAGCTGACGGTGCTGCTGCTGCTGCTGCTGGTGATGGCGTAGCTTGTTTATTTACGTCGTCAAAACATCGCTCCTGGTAATGTTGACACGTGAAGGGAGTTGGGGGGGGTGATGAGGTGCCCTGCACCTCGTCACCTTGACGCGAGCCTCGCTCTGCTTGGTGGTGTCCCCCTCTCGGTGTCTCCACCTGCCAGGCCCCCCCCCACACCCCCCCCCCGCCCTCGATGCAGCAGCAAGCGTTGGATGAGGGTGACGGACTTGGGTTTATTTATCCGGCAAAGCGTAACGCAAACTTTGTTGTCTAAAACCTTCGCGCAAGTCTACCCCTGTCGACCACACACCCCTCCTCCCCCTCCCACCCACGTGTCTTTGTTGCGACGATGGGATTTATTCCGAGATTGCTCGCCTAGAGTGGGGGGGGGGGGGCCTTGTCGCGACGTGCGGCTGGGACGGTGGGTGGGTGAGTGGGTGAGTGAGTGAGTGGGTCAGTGGGTGAGTGGGTGAGTGAGTGGGTGAGTGAGTGAGTGGGTGAGTGAGTGGGTGAGTGAGTGAGTGGGTCAGTGGGTGAGTGAGTGGGTGAGTGAGTGGGTGGGTGAGTGAGTGAGTGGGTGAGTGAGTGGGTGAGTGAGTAAGTGAGTGGGTGAGTGAGTGGGTGGGTGAGTGGGTGGGTGAGTGAGGTGATTGAGTTGGTGGGTGAGTGGGGTGGGTGGGGGTGGTGAGTGAGTGGGGGGTGGTGGGGTGAGTGAGTGAGTAAGTGAGTGGGTGAGTGAGTGGGTGGGTGGTGAGTGAGTGGGTGGGTGGGTGGGTGAGTGAGTGGGTGAGTGAGTGGGTGAGTGAGTGGGTGGTGAGTGGGTGAGGGTGGGTGAGTGAGTGGGGGTGAGTGAGTGGGTGAGTGGGTGAGTGAGTGGGTGAGTGAGTGAGTGGTGGTAGTGAGTTGTGGGTGGGGGTGAGTGAGTAAGTGATGTGGTGGTGAGTGGGTGGGTGATGAGTGAGTGAGTGGGTGGGTGATTGGGTGGGTGGGTGGGTGAGTGGGTGAGTGAGTGAGTGAGTGGTTGAGTGAGTGGGTGAGTGAGTGAGTGGGGAGTCATTAAGTGACTGGATGGGTGAATGAGTGAGTGACTGGATGAGTGGGTGGGGTATGGGGGGGGGGGTTGTGTTGGGGGTAGTGGGGGGGATTGTAGTTGGGGGGGATGTAGTGGTGTGGGTAGTGGTGTGGTAGTGGGTGGGAGTAGTGGGAATGGAAGTGGCCGCGTCGAGGTTCTCGTGTGTGCACTCCAAGCGACATGTACAACATGAAACGGGTGGGGTGGGTTGGTGTGGGGGCGGGTTAAGGTGCCTTCTCGGTTATTCGGTGTAAGTTTTGTTCTCCCAACCAAGCGGCTTGTTCCGTGGTGCCACCACGTCTGGTGAAGGTGGTGCTGGTTTTGCCTGCGTTTGTGGCTGTGGGGTTGGGGGGGCTTTCAGGGTGACCGGTTTTCTTTTTTTTTATCCAAAAGCTTTGTGGAGCTCTGCACCCGTGTTTTGTGACCAGGTCAGGCGTGTAAACAACCCTAGTAGGACATAAGGTGAACTAGGTAAAGCGGCTAGAAATGATTTTCGTTCCCACACCTGGGCACTACTTTTAAAATGATTTTTTTTATTGACAAAACCATTATCGACTTTATGTTAAAAGTTCTCCGCAAAATACCCTGCAGTTTTTTTTTTTTCAAAATCCATAAATGTATAATTGTGAATTGGAAAAAACGAAAATCTTATGCTGCTGGTTTGTTTGTAACTTTATTTATATACATTTTAGCAACACCAAATATCTCCTCAAACTAACACTTATACATGTACCTAGACACTTTAGACAGGTTTTGTGCATTATATCTCAAGTGTGAATGTAGACCATGAAATATGGCACATTTGTAGAAAATATGCTTCACTTCACGGATTGGCACTACAAAATTAAACATAAACATTTTAAATTTAGCAAACTGTGATGTTTTGTACATCAAAATTTTCAGTAGGTACCGTGTAATCACAGAAAGATACAAATATAAGCACACTTTGGCCCAAGTTGGCTGAATGACTCGAAATGCTACACTGTCCCCTTGTTTTGGAATGCTGCCAAAAAAAATTACAATTCTACCACAGATTCTTTACAGCTCAAAATCACCTTAAATTATAACCAGCGCATATTTACTCATCGGTATCATCCCTATCACTATCAAGCCATCATCCCATGTAGGTCTTTCTTCTGTTTCCTGTGAACATTTGCACAATTTTGGCACCGACATAAATCGTACAGACCGTCTTGCAGACATACAGGAACATCTTGCAGTCTCACATTTGCTCTGCTTGCAACTGCAGTACTGCCTGCAACACACTTTCAGGGGCAGGGTTTTCTAGTCATCCAGGTCACTGTTCACTCCCATCCTCGAGGTGCCATCCATTGCCGACGGGTGAAGGGCACACATTGTACCTTGCAGAGAATGTCTCATGATGGCTGCTTGCTAGTTTGCCCTTTTGCAGTGTTGGTACAGGCGTCACTGTCGTGGGGCACGGATAGTTCTGGCGAAGCTGACGATGCCGTACAGAATGCTTTGTATCTTGCATCGTTCACAATTTTCGGCAGATGACTGGCCATACAGGTGGCACTCATGTGCAAAGTAGCTCATAGGAGACTGGTCCTAGGTTAAACTGCTACCCAGATTTGTAAAGGAAGTCAGATATTCCTCTTTCTCACAAGCACAGGAATGCCTTTCTTTTGCCTTTGCCATAAAAGGCTTGTAGAGTCCACCTGAGAAGGTATGGATCCCAATAAGTGCCAAACAGACACTTGTGCCAAGAGCTGACGACACCTTAGCTAAGTCAATGAGCCTTGTTTTGTTGCCAACCCCCGTGAAAAAATACAAGACATTTGTGGTATTCAATTATCTGTATTTGAAGCATCAATCTTCATGTTTTTTTCACCAGATTTAAAAAGATCCTTCTTAGCTGAGTCATTGTCAACACCTCTTGGTTTACAATTATTCTATGCGGATGATTATTCTATGGCGGATGATTTGGTGGTGGTGGTGAGGAGTGGTGAGGTGCTGGTGAGGGTGAGGTGTGCTGGTGAGGTGAGGAGGTGGTGAGAGGTGGAGGAGGTGAGGGTGGTGAGGTGAGGTGGGGTGAGGGGGTGTTGGTGGTGAGGGTGGTGTGTGAGGGGGTGGTGGTGGTGTTGTGGTGGTGAGGTTGA
>NW_026891264.1:0-20809 GCF_015708825.2 Lethenteron reissneri | reverse complement strand
AACAGGGTAGTCTCACACACAGGCAGACACGCAGACCCAACACGGGTAGCCTCACACACAGGCGGACACGCAGACCCAACACGGGTAGTCTCACACAGGCAGACACGCAGACCCAACACGGGTAGCCTCACACACAGGCGGACACGCAGACCCAACACGGGTAGTCTCACACAGGCAGACACGCAGACCCAACACGGGTAGCCTCACACACAGGCGGACACGCAGACCCAACACGGATAGCCTCACACAGGCGGACACGCAGACCCAACACGGGTAGCCTCACATACAGGCAGACACGCAGACCCAACACGGGTAGCCTCACACACAGGCGGACACGCAGACCCAACACGGGTAGCCTCACACACAGGCGGACACTCAGACCCAACACGGGTAGCCTCACACACAGGCGGACACGCAGATCCAACACGGGTAGCCTCACACACAGGCAGACACGCAGACCCAACACGGGTAGCCTCACACACAGGCGGACACGCAGACCCAACACGGGTAGCCACACACACAGGCGGACACGCAAACCCAACACGGGTAGCCTCACACACAGGCGGACACTCAGACCCAACACGGGTAGCCTCACACACAGGCGGACACGCAGACCCAACACGGGTAGCCTCACACACAGGCAGACACGCAGACCCAACACGGGTAGCCTCACACACAGGCGGACACGCAGACCCAACACGGGTAGCCACACACACAGGCGGACACGCAGACCCAACACGCGTAGTCTCACACAGGCGGACACGCAGAAACACGGGTAGCCTCACATACAGGCAGACACGCAGACCCAACACGGGTAGCCTCACACACAGGCGGACACGCAGACTCAACACGGGTAGCCTCACACACAGGCGGACACGCAGACCCAACACGGGTAGTCACACACACAGGCGGACACGCAGACCCAACACGGGTAGCCTCACACACAGGCGGACACGCAGACCCAACACGGGTAGCCACACACAGGCGGACACGCAGACCCAACACGGGTAGTCTCACACACAGGCAGACACGCAGACCCAACACGGGTAGTCTCACACACAGGCGGACACGCAGACCCAACACGGGTAGCCTCACACACAGACGGACACGCAGACCCAACACGGGTAGCCTCACACACAGACGGACACGCAGACCCAACACGGGTAGCCTCACACACAGGCGGACACGCAGACCCAACACGGGTAGTCTCACACACAGGCAGACACGCAGACCCAACACAGCCCAGGCACGTGGGAACTCCCTGGACCGCCGGGTTCACGGCGCAGCGCACCACATTCCCACCGGCCGCCACTTATTCCCCCTGGCTACTCACCAACCCCCCCAGCTGCCCCCCCTCTCTCCCCCGGCGTCCGCGTGCCTGCCGGGTCTTGGCGGAGGTCTCCACGAAGGGGATGCCGTAGCCTTGCGCCAGCTCCTGCGCCTGCTTCGTGTCCACGGTCCGCGTGGGCACGCCGCACTTGTTCCCCACCAGCACCATCGGCACGTCCTCCGAGCCCTTGACGCGCTGGATCTGTTCCCTGCGCACGGAAGCCACGGCAGAGGTCGGGGTCTCAGTCCCCCCCTGTAAATCATCCCTCCGATTCCCAAACCTTCCCCATGTTGTAGTTCTCCCTCCAATCTCCTCCTTCAAAGATCCCCCTGCCTCTGAACAAGTGCTTCTTAACCTTGACCGCAGCCTTGACATCCACTTTGTTTCTCAATAAGAAACACAGTGACGTAGAGTGTTGTTGACGAAACAAAGTTGCGTACTCACTTTGCCCCATGGCTTCATTTGTTTCGATTTACCTTCTGAATAAAATCTGGCCGCATCTCACAAGCCCTGGGGGTGGCGTGCACCCCAGATTACACAAGCACATCAACAAAACAAGCCACGACCGTCGTGACCGCTGACGATGCCTGTTGCTGCTGTATATTTGGAGTCTGCACGTCTCTCTCTTCCCTCCCAACCAGCCCACCGCTACGCCCCACGTGTCTCTCTCTCTGTCCCTCCCAACCAGCCCCACCGCTACGCCCCCGTCTCTCTCTCCTCTCTCCCAACCAGCCACCGCTACGCCCCCCATGTCTCTCTCTCTCTCCCTCCCAACCAGCCCCACCACTACGCCCCCCATGTCTCTCTCTCCGTCTCCCTCCAACCAGCCCCCCCGCTACGCCCCCGTGTCTCTCTCTCTCTGTCTCCCTCTCAACCAGCCCACGCTACGCCCCCCCGTGTCTCTCTCTCTGTCTCCTCCCCAACCAGCCCCACCGCTACGCCCCCGTGTCTCTCTCTCCTCTCTCCCAACCAGCCCCACCGCTACCCCCCCCATGTCTCTCTCTCTCTCTTCCCTCCCAACCAGCCCCACCGCTACGCCCCCCGTGTTCTCTCTCTCCGTCTCCCTCCCAACCAGCCCCACCGCTACGCCCCCGTGTCTCTCTCTCTGTCTCCCTCTCAACCAGCCCACCACTACGCCCCCATGTCTCTCTCTCTCTCCCTCCAACCAGCCCCACCACTACGCCCCCCATGTCTCTCTCTCCGTCTCCCTCCCAACCAGCCCCACCGCTACGCCCCCCGTGTCTCTCTCTCCGTCTCCCTCCCAACCAGCCCCACCACTACGCCCCCCATGTCTCTCTCTCCGTCTCCCTCCCAACCAGCCCCACCGTTACGCCCCCCGTGTCTCTCTCTCCGTCTCCCTCCCAACCAGCCCCACCGCTACGCCCCCCGTGTCTCTCTCTCCGTCTCCCTCCCAACCGTGGTCGCGTGGATTTGGCTGCTGCTAGTAGATTTCCACACGATGATAAGCCACTTCTAGTCGTGGTTATCATTTGTGATCGCTTTTGAAAACGAACTACACGGCTCGGTGCGGCCTTACCCGGCAAGATAACAACAATTCGTGTTCACTGCAATTGACTTGCTACAGTAGCTGCAGTCAGCCACCCAGCGACCCACCTGTACCGGTGGATGTCCTCGAAGGACTTGGAGTTGTTGACAGCGAAGACGCACAGGAAGCCCTCGCCCTCGTGCATGAACTGCTCCAGCATGTCGCTGTACTCTTGCTTCCCGGCCGTGTCCAGAATGTCCAGCAGACAGGTCTCGCCATCGACCACCACCCGCTGCTTCAGGTACGAGTCCTGCGCCGAGGCACGGCAACGGAGAATACCCCCCCCCCCCCCATCCCCAACACACGGGAAGATTAGGCCTGCGCAGATGCGTCGCGCGACGTGGACGTGCCCTCGGCAGCTGTCGTCGCACGCACGAGCGGCGTCGGGATGCTGCTGGATGTGAACCTAGGGGGCCGCATCTCGCCACCCCCCCCCCCCCCACCAAGGTCCAACGTCGTCGAAACACAAATGAGCCACGAGGAACGGGAGTACGCAACTTTGTTTCACCATACACCCTCTAGAGTCTAGAGGTCGTTGTCAACATCGCAGCTTTCTTTGTTTCACCCAACACCACCTACTAGAGTCCTAGAAGTCTGTTGTCAACATCGGCAGCTTTCTTTTGTTTCACCAACAACCTTGTTGTATACTAACCCTTCTTCAAAATTGAGAATAATATTTGATGATATTTTTATATATTATCTTTTTACTTGTTTTTTTTAATGAAGGAAACACACCAAAGCGCAGCAAACTGCAAAACACCAGGTGTTGTTAAGTAATGAACTGGAGGAGGGCTAGGATGGCAGGAATTTGCAACCTTGCTTCAAGAAAGATAAGGCCTGATGAACGGGCACATGTCACCCGTGCAGGCGGCAGAGACAGTGGGAGTGTCAGCCAGACATAGTTAAGGCAAAAAGCCCAACCATCCTGCATGGTTTTAAAGTAACGTCAAAATTCGAAATTCACAACAGAGTAGGCTAAATATCGATCCTCGCGCTCGCTCAAATTGGAGACCAGGCTGCGAGCTACATCAATGAACCATTGCCCATTTGCTAATCCAATACTGAATGTTAATATTACTGAAGTCAAAACGAATTCTATGACCTCAGCACATGGGCAAATAATAGGGCAGTGTCGACTCAAAGGCAATGGAAGAAAGCAGAGGCGCCTTTGTCTAAATCACAACCACAGGAAGCCAGGAATCATCACTGATTGGTGTTTAGGGATTCCGAGCTAGTTGGAACACGTGCACACCAGGGGGGGAGGTAGAAGTACGCCTTGTCCTCCTGCAGCTGAGGGAGCAAGATAAACCCAAAAAGGCCAAGGAATAAATTAAGTGGGTCAGCTCAAGGCTGTGTGCACAGGGAGGGAGCTGATTTAAACACCCTGCACGTCTGAACGTGAGGGGGCCCTTGACCTGAAATAAGAATAACACTACCAGAGCAGAAGGTGATGGCCACAGTGAGACGAGAATAAGAGTGTGTATATCTTTAAGGATGCAGACCCAGCTGAACAACAAGGCTGCGTGGGGGTCACCAGAAGTGTCGCGTCGCCTAGTTAAGACAAAGAAGCGCAATTATTCGTGTATTGCTACTTAACAGTAACGTTAAAGTCGCGAAGTAACAACAGGGTAGGCTAAAGTTATTGATATTCACCACCCACTCCAATTAAACCAGGCCACAAGTTACGCCTACTGAACCATCACCATCATTAAGTCAATATGAAATGTTATTTCCATACTTTAATACTTTCTATACAACTCGACCCGAAGCATATGACAATCAGAACCTTCCTAAGTCAAATTGAATCGCACCCAGACAGGAGCGAATAGTCGATATAAGGTTGAAGAGGGAAGGAAATTAAGAGCACGGCGAACTGCAAACGTAAGCAAAAAGCCGGGAACGACACCAGCCCAGCAACAGCGAGTCGGGCTTCGACAGGCCATAAAAGTAGAAATAATAACTCCCGGGGTCAGGGGACACAAGAAGAAGCAGGCAGACAAAAACCAGAACTGACTCCAAGGTTCAACCGCCCTCACCTACAAGGAGTGACGGAAATTAATGAGGCCTTGAGTTAACGGCGTCAGCTGGACAGCAACAACAACGGCGAGCAGAGATAGGGTGGGGCAAAGACTGCGGGGCTATGGAATGCAACTTCGTGTCAGTAAAGCCCTGACAAACAAGTTAAGTTAAAGACATCACAATACATAATATCGTACATAACATCAATGTTAACGCTATTCACCGTAAACTATATTCCGCTTATATAACCATGCAGACACCAAGGAATACGAATTCCTAGGATCAAGAAACTTACCCCTTAACCTAAGATATCGGAAATAAATTAATAATAATAGCATATGCATGAAAAGACAAAAGTAAAACTTATGGAAAAGCCAGGATAACGGGATGAATCACCACCAGGTCGAATATAAATACATAATAAAAAAAACGATGTTAAACCCAGGGTCGGAGAGAAAGGGAGATCCCGGCCGTCTTTGTATCCCCGCAGCGCGGGATAGGAGTGTGTATACGCTCGGGGAAACACCTCCACTTGAGTCAAGCACCACGATGGGAAACGACAGACCTTAGGTTACATACAGAATCATAACTGTGAAATAGTAAGGGACAAATGTTAACTTAAAACTTTTAACCATTTCTTTGTGCGCCGGGTCGGAGAGAGTGTTGCCCCCCTCCAGGTTGTGCAACACGAACAAAGACGCCTATGAGACGATTTGTAACGTCTGTGTTTTGGGTTCATGAAGAAGGCCAGACAAGAGATAATATTGCACCCAGACAGAGAGACGACTTCGAGGCAATTTGTAACATCTGATTGTTTGCTCGTGGGTTTTATGGAGGGAGTGTGACAACGGAATATACCGTGGTGATGCACACAAGGACATACGGACGTACGGACACACACATGGACACACCTGCCTACGGACAGATCCTGACACAGCAAAAATCGAAAGAAGCCCCGCCTTGTGGGCGGGATCCAGGGGGATTTTTCGGCATAAAGGAAAGGATCCTGAGCATTGGAAACTAGTGCGACCAGCGGGTGACTGGGGAGTGCGACCAGCGGGTCGACTCAGGAGCGAGCTCGACCGGGAGGGTCGGCTCAGGAGCGAGCTGCGACCAGCGGGTCGGCTCGACTCATCTTCAGCTCGTCTGGGACTCAGCCGAGTTCGATCGGCTTACCAAAGCCGGCTCTCGGGGCTCGACTCAAGCGGCTCCCCATCTCCTCTGCAGGCGGGCAAGACCCGCTTGACAGCTCAACTCGGCCTGCGTGGGTCAACCTCTGCCGAGTCGGAGGTCTCTGCTGCCGCCGGAGTGGTGAGGGTCGCGGTTTGGCGACGAGGCTCCGTGCACACCCTGGTCGACGACCCAACACTGCACGCTGCGAGCGAGTTGTGGGCGCCACCTACCGACCGGGTTCCGAACCTGCGACAGCGTATCAACGGCATCCGAACCAGTTCACCACGGTGTGACAGGGAGCGAAGATACTTATGAACGCGCACCGCCCCCTCAACCACACGACCCACCAGGCGTCTGTTGACATAAAGAATCGACTCCGAACACCGACTATTCAAGACAAACTCTTACCACTCAAACACACTCGAACCATAAGCCATCCGTTGCTGGGAAGGCATCACAACGAGACCGAGTGATGGCCATCCGTCGTTTATAAGAGTATTCGTAATTTTTATCTTTAATATTTAGTGGCTGTACTCTTAATCGCATAATTCCCAACAGATCCATCAATACGAAACTGATTCTTGGCACCTCCTTCCGCCGAGCCACGCTCACGTGGGGAGTGGTGGCCCACCGGATCCTTATCAGGTGATCTGGCCCCAATTAGTAACTTGGTATAATATAACGATCTTCGGAAAAGGAGCACCGTCGCAGGCCCTTACTCCGAGCCGTTTCTGTGTCAGATACCTGCCGATGTATCTGTTGAGATTGGTGCCTTTAAGAATAATAACTGTTTTTGATTGTGTTTTTTTATCGCCGTATAATCTTTCAAGTATTCTTTCAGTCATAATCGCCGCACGTACTCGCATCCTCTACAGAATATTCACACTGTCCCGTGACCCAACGGTGCTAACAACGTGATAAGGGTTTGCGTATGATCAATAAGGAGTGCGGTACTGCTGCTTGAACAATGTTGAGTATAATCATTCATTAACGTTAAGGTTTTCTTAGCATAGTATTTGCATATTTTAACGACTCTCTCTCTCACTAACAACCATCGCGTTATGCGGGATCCATGTGCCGTTGTCAAAGTGAAATCAGACAATCGTTGATGATACTGTATTGATGCCGTGTTGACGTTCCGGGATTGAGAGTTCGCATACTATATCATAGTTAAGGTTGAATTAGTAATAAATTGATCAATACAGAAGTGGTTGTGTGATTCTTTCCTGAAATCTATGCATAAGATCTGCTTCTGCGTTGAGATCTGAACTTGGTGACCTTAATAAACACACTAATACATACTCAGTAAATGTTAAAGCGATAACGGGGTGAACCGGGGACCTAAAATATAACCACGAATACACACTCTGGGAATGTTAAAGCGAGAATGAGACGAACCTAGACAACGATGCCGAGTTAATCTAAGTTAATCTTGCATACTTACACCACACCTGCATAACTGCATACGATTAATTGCCTTATTCCGATCGATAACCCACCCTCGTCACCGAGGCGGGGTCTGGTTATCATAACGACTTGCATTATCATAATTACACCCACTCGCATAATTAATACGATTACCTCTCGAATTGGCATAATTAAAATGTGCATAATTACATAAATTAACATATTTCCGGATAATTACACATTTGGCCAAATTTCATTTAATTATTATTATTTCACTGAATATTCATAACCCACATATACAACATAATAATTTCACCCACGCACGCATACAACATAACAATTTTGTTAACCAACATAGACAACACCCTCTAGAGTCTAGAAGTCGTTGTCAACATCGCAGCTTTCTTTACGACTGAGAACCAAGGGGGTGGCGAGTCCGCAGTGAGGTTAAGAACCCAACGCTACTCCACGTGCCTCTTGGGTCTCTTCGGCCGCGTTGCGCGCCGCACGTGTTTGATCGCGGAGCGTGCTCGACCCCCTGGATTATACATTTATTATCATCTGGGGGGGGGGGTTCTTCAGGAACGCAGCGACAACCACGTTACAGGAGAACTGACTGCAGACACAGACGGCAGCAGCAGCGGCACCTGTGCAGGCGGCACGACACACGAGGTGCGCGAGTGGGTGGGCGAGTGGGTGGGCGAGTGGGGGGCGAGTGGGTGGGCGAGTGGGTGAGTGGGTGGGCGAGTGGGGGGCGAGTGGGTGGGCGAGTGGGTGGGCGAGTGGGTGGGCGAGTGGGTGGGCGAGTGGGTGCGCGAGTGTGGGCGAGTGGGTGGGCGAGTGGGTGGGTGAGTAGGTGGGTGGGTGAGTAGGTGGGTGGGTGAGCAGATGAGTAGGCGAGTGGGTGGGCAAGTGGATGGGCGAGTAGGTGGGTGGGTGAGTAGTGTGGGGGTGAGCAGATGAGTAGGCGAGTGTGTGGGCGAGTAGGTGGGTGGGTGAGTAGGTAGATGGGGGTGAGTAGGCGGTTGGGTGAGCAGGTCGACGAGAGAGCGGGTGAGCAGGGGGGGATGGGTGGGTGAGTGGGTTTACTGGGTGGGTGAGGTGGGCGAGCGGGGTGAGCAGGTGGGTGGATGGGTTGGGTGAGTTATTGGGTGGGGTGGGTGGGTTATTGGGTGGGTGAGGTGGGCGAGGCGTGAGCAGGTGGGTGGATGGGTGGTGAGTGGGTTACTGGGTGGGTGATGAGGTGGGCGAGCGGTGGTGAGCTAGGTGGGTGGATGGGTGGGTGGGTTACTGGGTGGGTGAGGTGGGAGAGCAGGTGGGTGGATGGGGTGGTGAGTGGGTTATTGGGTGGGTGAGGTGGGTGAGCAGGTGGGTGGGTGGGTGGGTTACTGGGTGGGTGAGGTGGGTGAGCAGGTGGGTGGATGGGTGGGTGAGTTATTGGGTGGGTGGGTTATTGGGTGGGTGAGGTGGGTGAGCAGGTGGGTGGGTGGGTGAGTGGGTTATTGGGTGGGTGAGGTGGTGGGGGGCGAGCGGGGTGAGCAGGTGGGTGGATGGGTGAGTGGGTTATTGGGTGGATGGGTGGGTGAGGGTGGGACCGCTGCTCGCAACGTCCGCGAGGCCACTGCGGTGCCAAACACGACGCGGCCGCCGGCGCTCACCCCCGATGGTGGGGTCGTAGTCGTCCACAAAGTGGTTCTGGGGTGAGCCGGTATGGTGAGGGCGCTCTTGCCAAACGCCTTCAGCGCCACCACCACCAGGCTTGTACTGCCGTCATGGCGCCCGCTTGCTGCGACGACGACAACAACAACACACGCAATGACCCCCCCCCCCCACCCCATCCACAGCGTCGCCTCAACAACAAAACATTCGCCTCAACAACAACAACAAAATTCGCCTCAACAACAACAACATTCGCCACCGAGTGGTTGGCGAGACTCCACCACGGCGCTTGTGCAGGCCAGGTGCACTTTCGCGAAGTTGTCGAACGGCCGTCTGGCAGGAGGTCACGGGTCAGACCCAGGTGGTGCAATGGGTTGACGGATCAAGACGACGGGCAGATGCACCACTACAACAGATGCCGGTGGTGCATCTGTTGCCTCACGCGCACAGACACACACACAGACACACACACAGACACACACACACACAGACACACACAGACACACACACACACAGACACACACAGACACACACAGACACAGACACACACACACACAGACACACACAGACACACACACACAGACACACACAGACACACAGACACACACAGACACACAGACACACACAGACACACAGACACCCACAGACACACAGACACACAGACACACACACAGACAGACACACAGACACACACAGACACACACACAGACACACACAGACACACACACAAGACACACACACACACAGACAGGACACACACAGACACACACAGACACCACACAGACACACACACACACAGACACACACACACAGACACACAGGACACACACAGACACACAGACACACACACACACAGACAGACACACAGACACACACAGACACACACAGACACAGACCAGACACACAGACACACACACAGAACACACACACACAGACACACCACACACAGACACACAAGACAGAACACAGACACACCCAACAGACAGACACACAGACACACACACAGACAGACACACACACGCACAGACACACGCGCACACACACGCACACACACACGCGCACGCACACACATGCGCACACACAGACACACGCACACACACAGACACACGCACACACACGCGCACACACACACAGACACACAGACACACAGACACACACACAGACAGACACATACACACACAGACACACACACAGACACACACAGACACACACACACAGACACCACACACACAGACACAGACACACACAGACACACACAGACACACACACACACAGACACACACACACAGACACACAGACACACACAGACACACAGACACACACACACAGACAGACACACAGACACACACAGACACACACAGACACAGACAGACACACAGACACACACACAGACACACACACACACAGACACACACACACAGACACACACACAGACACACACACAGACACACACACACAGACAGACACACAGACACACACGCACAGACACACGCGCACACACACCGCACCACACACACGCGCACGCACACACACGCGCACACACACAGACACACGCACACACCACACGCGCACACACACACACCGCGCACACGCGCGCACACACACACGCACACACACGCGCACCACACACACAGCACAGACACACACCACACGCGCGTGTGTGGTGTTGTGGGTGGTGGGTGGTGTGTGTGGCGGTGTGTGTGGTGTGTGGTTGTGTGTGGGTGGTGTGTGGGGGTGTGTGTGTGGTGGTGTGGTGGTGGTGTGTGTAGGTGTGTGTGTAGGGTGTGTGTGTAGGTGTGTGTGTGTAGGTGTGTGTGTGTAGCTGTACCGGGGGAATTTTCCATTTTGGTACAGATATAATGGGAGGCCTGATCGACGCCCGGGTGCGATCAAGGGCTGGCTCCCCTATTGGTCAACCACGTTATGTATGCCGATGATTTGGTAATAGCTGCTCATTCAGAAGAGGAGTTGGAGGCGCTGCTGCTGAGACTGGAGCGTGCCACTAAGAGGTGGGGCCTTACCATCAGCCCCCCCAAAACTAAGCACCTGCCTGGGTATTTGTACCATCTGGACACTCCACCCCCACAACTCCCAATTGGTGATGGGGCAGTTGTGGAGAGAGTGGAGAGTTTCC
This sequence comes from Lethenteron reissneri, assembly GCF_015708825.2. NCBI lineage: Eukaryota > Metazoa > Chordata > Hyperoartia > Petromyzontiformes > Petromyzontidae > Lethenteron > Lethenteron reissneri. Next base: position 9,541 of record NW_026891264.1, on the reverse strand, counting down.
CATACCTGGGCAGTGTGCTTATGACCGGCTCCAGTCTATCAGCAGAGGTCTCAATCCGAATCAGTCGAGCGGCAATATCTTTTCATCGGTGCGTAACGCTGTGTGGAAGCTACCTGGTCTGTCGCTCCGCACGAAGCTTCAGGTCTTCTCGGCCACGGTCATTTCCCTCCCTTCTCTACGCTGCGAGACGTGGACCCCCCTGGTGGAGCATCTTCGCCGGTTGGAAACATTTTAGGCTGGCCTGCCTACGATCCATCCTAGGTTTAACCAGGCTGGATTGTATGAGGAGCTCACAAATCCTTGAAAGATCTGGGCAAAGTCCCATCAGTCGAGCTCCCTCCGGCAGGCAAGGCTGCGTTGGCTGGGTCATGTAGCCCGCAATGCCCAGCCCACCGATGCCTTAAACAGCTTTTGTCGGCCGGATCGAGGGGGCTAGACGGGCGCGGCACGGGCTAGAGAGGAGATGGAGTGAGTGGTACAGGAGGATGTGGAGCTGAGTGGACTTGACGATGACTGTACCAGCGGTGTCAAGATCGGCCTCTGTGGAGGAGGCTCGTGAAGGACGCTACTGGGCCAGTTGGAGGCAGTCGCCCTCCAACAACAACGGAGGGCGGGGAGCGACGCTCACAACAACGAGCGGAGCGTCAGGGTGGCTAAGCACAGCAAGTTGGCACAATAGGGGGCACAGGTGGTGCATCAGCCAGTCATCTCGGTCATCTCGGTCAGTCGACCCATGGCACCTGCTGGGTCTGCCCCGTAACCTCCTGCAGCGGGCGTTCGACACTTCACGTGGCCTCAAAGGTGCACATGGCCTGGCACAAGCGTCGTGGTGACGTGTGTGCGTGCGGGCGCTCCGGGAATGAGGGATAACGGGCGCGGGCTACACTTCATCCCGCGTCCCCTACGCCTCCCCCCATCCAACCCATCCACCCCCCCAGAATCCCACCAGCCACCTCGGCCACATTCCACAGTTCCGAGTGCACGTTCACCCCACACACACTCATCATAGGGACACAGAGGCAAAGTCTCCCCCGTGTAGCCCTCGACCGGCTGTAGGGCAAGTTGCTGTTAAGCCTGCAAGCTGCTGACCGATGTTGACACACCGCACCAGGTTCTCGTTTGAGGCTGGCTCGAAACGCGTGCGTCTCTATAAACTACACACAGAGGTAAATACGCACGCAAACCTGCGTTATGATATGCACATAAATGCGCGTACGGTACCGTTATGCATATTTATAGACGCACACGTACGTGGCACACAAGCACATCCACGCATACATTTGTGTCCGCGCATACGTACACAAGTACGTGCGAACGTACGAGCGCACATGCGCGTAAACGCAGGTACACGGGCATACAAAGCGCCCCGTAAAGGCTTAACGGGCTGTAGGGGCAAGTGCTGTTAGCGAGTAGCACCTGTGAAGGCTACTGGCACTGTGGCACACGAGGGGGGCGAGTGGCCAACATCACGCCCAGCCACCTGCTCCTCAGTGGCGATGTTTACACATCGCACCAAGTACTCATTTGAGTCTGAGTCGACCTAGGGGAGGCCCAGGACCATTTCAGATAATCGTCACCGGTGTTTGTCCGTGAGAGGGAATCGAACCCGGGTCGCCGGGTTCGTAGCACAACGCGCTAACCGCTGCACCACCCCTCCCCGTCACGACACACAGACGGGTACACAAACAGCCTCGCACACGGCCGCACGTCGCGCTCCTGAGCGCCACCATCCCAGAGACGCGCACGCGTTCAACATTCCGGCCGCCCTGACGGGCGTCCCCTAGGTCCACTCGGCCTAAAATGATGACTCTACCACGATGAGTGCGTGCATGCGTGCGTCACGCACTCGTGCGACTATACAGTGCCACGACCACTGACTCGCATCCCTCCGTGGAGTGCGATGCTCCGGCCTTAATAGGAGCTCGCAGACACCCACTGCCCCCCCATCCCCCCCCGCCCCCTCCCCCCGCCACTGTCATCCTTGAAAATGATGACACCACCCCCTCCCCCTCCCTTCAAACGAAGAAAAAATCGACAACACTGCCATGAAGATGAAAACAATATACAAACCGACGACGTTTCGTGCAATGACCCCTGTTAGTGATTTATGATTATCGATGAGAGTGTGTTTAAAAAATCACTCTTCGCCTGGATAACAGGCAGGAGATATTTTCCGGAGTCCTGGCCCCCAAAACTCCGGCTCGCAATGAAACTCGGGTGAAATCTTTAATTGTACGAGACAACGCGTCGTCTCGTTTATTAAAAAAGATACCTCCACATTCAGTAAACACGGCACAATTTCTTTTAATTGCTTTAGGAATCAAAGCCCTGCAGTTAACATAATCAACAGACAGCGTGTAGACGACACGGTCACGTAAATAGAGACAAAGATCCCCCGTGTAGCCTTAACAGACTGTTGGGCGCAGTGCTGTTATGCGAGCACCCTATGAAGGGCGAAATGTTACACGAGGGGGTGGGTGGCCAGCACCCCGCCCCGACCGCCTTGTCTCCCCTAGTGACGATGTTTGCACATCGCACCAGGTACTAATTTTGAGGTTGAGTTACCTAGGGGATGCCCAGGACAGTTTCAGATATAATAGTCACTTGTATTGGCCGTGAGCAGGAATCGAACTCTGGTCGCCGGGTTCGTAGCGCAGCGTAGCGCTAACAGCTACACTACTGCTCCCATGAGGTACCACACACAGAGAGAGCACACACACACAGCCACACACACAGCACATACACAAACCCACCCAGCACACACAGCACACACACACACACAGCACACACAGCACACACAGCACACACAGCACACACACACACAGCACACACACACAGCACACACACACACAGCACCACACAGCACACAGCACACACAGCACACACACACACAGCACACACCACAGCACACACACACACACAGCACACAGCACACAGCACACACAGCACACAGCACACACAGCACACACACACACACAGCACACACCACACAGCACACACAGCACACACACCACAGCACACACAGCACACAGCACACACACACAGCACACAGCACACACAGCACACAGCACACACAGCACACACACACACACAGCACCACAGCACACAGCACACACAGCACACACACAGCACACACACACACACAGCACACACAGCACACAGCACACACAGCACACACACAGCACACAGCACCACACAGCACACACAGCACACACAGCACACAGCACACACAGCACACACACACAGCACACACACACAGCACACAGACACAGCACACACAGCACACCACACAGCACACACACACAGCACACAGCACACACACACAGCACACACAGCACACACACAGCACACAGCACACACACAGCACACAGCACACACACAGCACAGCACGCACACAGCACACACACACAGCAGTAGCACACACACACACACAGCACACACAGCACACAGCACACACACAGCACATACAGCACACAAAGCACACACACACACAGCACATACAGCACACACACACACAGCACATACAGCACACACAGCACATACAGCACACACTGTTCTAAAACAATTTTCATTGCCACAATTAACTTTATTTTTCAAATGACAATGTAACCAAATAGAAGCCACTCAGGCAGACGTGAACAACTCTAAAACGCAATTCTGCCTTTCATTCAGTCAGATAACATTGAACAAACTGTATAGAATACCTTAAATTTCCATGAGTTAAATATCTTTACCTCATGAACATTTTTAACAGGAGTTATAAGTAATGCAAAGTGGTCTGTTATCATTAAACTTTAAAACAAGTGAATTTTGCCCTTGTTTTACAAGATCTTTCAGAAAGCAATAGTTTGTGTCACATCTACAGCTACATAACATCAACAGTTATAACCAAATCTTATTCAAGAGTTTAATAAAACAAGTGCCATAAGTCCATCATGTTTGCAATAACCACAATACAAGCAGTCAAAATGCAAACAAAAAGAAACAACTCTGATGATGATAATGATATGCACTGTCCTTGAAGTTGATTGGTCCACATCCGAGACAGTACCAGTTGAAAGGGTAAAAACCTACTATATTTTGCCACTGGTAAAGGAGGTCTCATAGTGTAAATTTACCCCGAGCTCTCAATACTCTGATAGTGCGCTGTCTTTGAGTTGTACGCCTTTTGGTGTCATCTGGTCCAACACCAATGGAGACTAGGCTCTAAGAAAGCGTCTCGGGTGTGGACCAATCAACTTCAAGGACAGTGCATATCATTATCATCATCAGAGTTGTTTCTTGTTTGTTTGCATTTTGACTGCTTGTGTTGTGGTTATTGCAAACATGATGCCTTCTATAAAGGTGTCAGTTGTTATACCAGTTGAAAAGGGTAAAAACCTATCACTATTTTGCCACTGGCAAAGGAGATGTCTCATAGTGTAAACGTCAAACCACATTTGGTGAACGAGGCGTGTAACGATGGAACTTCTCCAAAGAGACACGCGACCGAGCCAAGTGTGATTGGGCAACTGCGCCGTGCGGCGCCTTGCGCACGAGCGCGTGAGGTGCACTGCCCCAGCAACGTAGCGGCGCAGAACCCGCCGCCGCTCACCGTCCGTTAGCGTCGTACCATTGCCGGCACGGGGCTTGCAACTACCCGCCCCCCTCTGTTCGCACCCGGGTGCTTCGACCCCTCCGGCGCACCGGCGCAGTTGCACCGCCTGTGCACTCGACGGTAGCTGCGCTGCCGCGAGCGGTGAGCGGTAGACCAGGCAGTGCCGTTCGAGTTCACCCTTCACTTCGCTGCCGGCCGCTGGCGGCACGAACCTCGTGGCCTACGCAGAGATGATTGCACGAGTTGGGCAACTTGCGTGAAGGGTAACTGCGTTGCAGGGCAGCAAGTAGGTGGCCGAGCTAGCGCGTGCTCAACGGGCGTGTTGTCTCCTGCTGAACGTGTTTGTCGTATTGAAACGGCTGCACGCCGTATGGAGCTGGAAATCAAAATTTCCCTGTACAAGAATAGGGGTAAGCCGAATGGGTTGACATGTATGAATGTGTGGCATTTAAATACAATACTCGTTTTTATTAAAGCTGTGTCTGTGTTTGTTCAGGGTGTGCCAGGGTCTCAGGGTCCTATGGGACCTCCTGGTGTGCCTGGACCTCACGTGAAAAGTTAAAGAAAGTGTGCGGTAAATAGTTGATGTCAAAGGTTTCTGGAAATTGTTGACTCCCCCCTCAAAACATATCTTTACCCCCACGTAGTTATATATAGCTACACGCCCTACATACAACAGAGGAAGTAGTATCTATTGATTCTGTAGTTGTCTCGACGGACTGTACAGTAGTATCTACTGAGCCAGTAGTAGCTACTGACTGTGTAGTAGGATTTACTGCATTTCGTATTTTCATTAGAGAATGCACTGAATGTGTAAGTTGTGAATAAATGACGCTGCAGCGACGACAGCCTGACTCGTTCTTAGTTTAATGTCGCATTTAGTCGTCTAGACAAAAGTATCAGCTTAGATGCAATATCACCCTAAGAAAGTTACGTACCCGTTATTTTGGTATGATTTATCCAAGAGATAAACTGCCTCATGTGGCACTCCGCTTGTTTCTACTTATATATACTGTATTAATGTATACTTACATACATTTAATCACGATTATTTCCTGTTCCATCAGCTAAAATTACCATCATATATACAGTGAGGGAAAAAAGTATTTATCCCCTGCTGATTTTGTACGTTTGCCCACTGACAAAGAAATGATCAGTCTATAATTTTAATGGTAGGTTTATTTGAACAGTGAGAGACAGAAAAACAACAACAAAATCCAGAAAAACGCGTCAAAAATGTTATAAATTGATTTGCATTTTAATGAGGGAAATAAGTATTTGACCCCCTCTGCAAAACATGACTTAGTACTTGGTGGCAAAACCCTTGTTGGCAATCACAGAGGTCAGACGTTTCTTGTAGTTGCCCACCAGGTTTGCACATATCTCAGGAGGGATTTTGTCCCACTCCTCTTTGGAGATCTTCTCCAAGTCATTAAGGTTTCGAGGCTGACGTTTGGCAACTCGAACCTTCAGCTCCCTCCACATATTTCTATGGGATTAAGGTCTGGAGACTGGCTAGGCCACTCCAGGACCTTAATGTGCTTCTTCTTGAGCCACTCCTTTGTTGCATTGGCCGTGTGTTTTGGGTCATTGTCATGCTGGAATACCCATCCACGACCCATTTTCAATGCCCTGGCTGAGGGAAGGAGGTTCTCACCCAAGATTTGACGGTACATGGCCCCGTCCATCGTCCCTTTGATGCGGTGAAGTTGTCCTGTCCCCTTAGCAGATAAACACCCCCAAAGCATAATGTTTCCACCTCCATGTATGACGGTGGGGATGGTGTTCTTGGGGTCATACAAGTTAAGGGGGAGGGGGGGGGAGCTTATCAGAATGTGGTAGCCAATGAATGGAACGTATTGGGAGGGGGGGGTGCTAAAAGAGGTGTACGTAGACGTCGACGTGGACGTGTTTGTGCGCAAGCCCCTGTTGGTGCACATGACAGAAGAGAACGAAAATGCCCATGTTGTTTTCACCAGTGTTGGCTGACAATCAAATACGAAAAAGGAGAGTACTGTTAAACGCTGGGGATGTCAACACTCGGTAAAGTAAAATAGTGCCTGTCAGATAAAATGGTCCAAAAATGTGTAGTTAAATCTTTTTTTGCATGGTTAATAACATCTTTCCAATGATTACTAAGTTTGTACCCATCATCACGGTTGAAATTATGTCTGTGTTTGTATATCTGAATGGCTTCGTGTACAAACCTTTGATGGTATCCAGAGGGTTTGCAGAGCACCTTAGTCTCGGAAAAAACAATATATGAGAGCCCATCTGTGAAGGATGTCATCCCTGACTTGCAATACCCTGGAGTCTATAAACTGAGTTGCAGCTGTGGTGATTGTTACATTGGGGAAACGAAACGTCATGTCTCTGATCGTGTCCGCGAGCACAAGCAAGATTTGAAACACGGCAAAATTGAGTCTTCCGCCTTTGCCGATCATTGCTACAACGCGGTGGGCTCTCATGATATTGTTTTTTCCGAGACTAAGGTGCTCTGCAAACCCTCTGGCTACCATCAAAGGTTTGTATACGAGGCCATCCAAATTTACAAACACAGACATAATTTCAACCGTGATGAGGGGTACACACTTAGTAATCATTGGAAATATGTTATTAATCATGCAAAAATATTTAACCACACATTTTTGGACCATCTGCCGCCCTTCCATGCGCACCTTTCCCTGTAAAACACGAGATCATCGAGTCCACGCATTTCCCCCGTGTTCGACGAGGGAAATGCTCGCCGGGGGGGGGGGGGGGGGGACGCTGGGATTCACTGGGAGATGCTGCACTCGGTGCCGGCGACATACAGAACTTGTGGGTCCTCGTGGTCAGCAAATCTGAGTGGGAGAAGCGGCATGTGGTTGGAGGGGCAGAGGTGGTGGTGGGGGGGAGGGGCAGGGCAGGGTGAGCGATGTGGACGAGTCACCGACTCCTCTCTCTCCCATCATGCTGAGATCTCGGTGGCTACTTTGTCCCAGGCTCGGGAGCCGATTGCAGATCTCACTCTTGCAGGGATCCGCCTGGCGCCCCCCCCCCACCCCGTCGGCAATCACGCAGGGTGGCGGTGGGTGGGGTGGAGTGAGGGAGGGGAGTTGAGGGCAACTGCGAGGTGCGGAACGACAGCCGCGCCATCAGGCAGCGACATCCGCTGACAATTTTGTCCGGCCATGATTGTTGTTGCCAGGGGCGAGGCCCATGGGGGCCACGGCCGACAGTCGACGGGGCGAGCGATCGAGCCGGCGGATTAGTCGGGGCCCCAGCTTCCCAGCAAGCCGCCGCCGCCGTCACTTGCACGTGTACTCCTCCGCCCCCTCGCTGCACGTGCTGCAGCGCACGTAGCAGCACCAGCGGAACTCGCACTTGCAATGCCACGAGCGCGTGTACGGCGCGTGTCGTAGCCGCGGCCGCAGCACAGCAGCTCGCAGCCGTCGGCGTGCGGCGACGTGCGGTCGCACGGGCGGCCGCGCGTGCCCACGCTGCCCGTCAGCCGGTCCTCCTCGCAGTAGCTAGGCGAGCTCTCGGTGAACACGAGCTCCGTGTGGAGCGGCTTGCGGTGGCCGCGCGAGCGCCTCGCCTGGAGGAAGGCGGGGTAGCGGTGGCGGTAGCGGCCGGCGTGCACCGGCTCCACGTGGACCGCCTCGTCGTACTTGCGCTTGAGCGCGGAGCCCACCTCGCGGAACTGGGGCAGCGTGGCCCAGCACGTCCTGGTGGTGCACGAGCCCAACACTCCGTGGCACTTGCACACCGGCTTCATCTTCTCCTCCAGCACCTGGCGGCACGGGGGGGGAGAGAGAGACGAGAGGGCAGGAGAGCATCGGGGAGGTAGGTGGGGACAAGTGGGGGGGGGGGGGGAGACAGAAAGACAGAGAGAGACAGAGAGAGACAGAGAGAGACACAGAGAGACAGAGACAGACTTTGACTTTAATAATTTTATTACACCAGCGGCAATTGTGCTGGAGTTTTCCAATATATGAGCCTTTATGGCAACACACAAACATGTAATAAAAGACTCCGTCAGCCACTGCTGGTCTCCGCTTGTCTTCTATTTAGGTTCTTCTCCGCACCCCGCTGGTCTCCTCCACGGACCAGCGTCGTCTCCTCTCGCGTGCCACGCACGCTCCTCCGTTAGCTCCTCTACTCCCGCACTCCGCACCCCGCTGGCCGACGGCGTGCTGAGGACCTTCGGCCACGTGGCCGATGGCGCGGATCTCTCTCTCACCACCCAGCGTGGCTCAGACTCTCAACTTCCACGACTGCCCCGATCTCTTCCGGGCTCCCACTAATATACATTCCCCCCACGTGATCCTGACTCCTCCCCTTCCGGATCGTCAGATCCGGCCTTCCCATAATGCCCCGCTGGCTCCGCCCCCATTCACCTCGCCTCCCATTGGAGCCGAGGTGAACGGTGGCCCCTCCCACACGCCCCGCAGACCAGGCTCCGCCCCCCAATACCCCGGGCCGCGTGATTGGACCAGAGCCCAGCAACCCCATTTACACTATGAGACACCTCCTTTACCAGTGGCAAAATATAGTGATAGGTTTTTACCCTTTCAACTGGTACAAAAACTGACATCATGTTTGCAAGAACCACAAGAACCACAACACAAGCAGTCAAAATGCAAACAAAAAGAAACAACTCTGATGATGATAATGATATGCACTGTCCTTGAAGTTAATTGGTCCGCACTCGAGACAGCTTTCCTTAGCTAAAAATAAGCATTGTGCCGGAAAAATGACGAGGAGAAGAGGTAGGATAATGGGGGGTGGGAAGGGGGGGGGGAGAGAGTGGGGAGGGTGGGGTGATTTTGTTTTCAGCGCCTGCGTTGGATTGGATCTGGAGGAGTGCTTGGTGTGGGGAAATCGCTGGCACCTTGCGCCCGGCGGCGTTGTTGTGCAGGTTCATGAGCGTGCGCGCGCTCCGCTGGACCTCGCGCGCGT